>NW_012101288.1:3780302-3781299 GCF_000951045.1 Mandrillus leucophaeus
ACATTCTGTGTTTTAAGAAGCCTTCTAGGTCATTCTGATTTGAGAGATGCTATGCCATAGTCATTGTGACATGAATATAATCATTTGTTAAATTCTGTAAAGAAGGGAACTGAATAAATAGGCTAGTCTGAAAGGAAAACTTGAGGAAAAAACTAAATCAAAAAGATTTCTGTGATTGTGAGCCCAGGGTATGATGATGTATGCAATAAGAGATTCCAGAAACCCATTTTTTAAATTAATATTTAACTTTTTATTTTAAATAAGTATAGATGTATAGGTAGATGCAAAGATAGTATAGATAAGTCTCATATGTCCCTCACTCAATTATTCCAACGGTTGCATCTCACATAACTATAGTAAAATGTGAAAACCAGGAAATTGACATTGATACAATGTATATACATAGTTCTATGTCATATTTGTTGCAAGTGTAGATATATGTAACCATCTATGCAGTTAAGATACCAAACTATTCTATCTTACAAAGATCTCAAGTTGCCCCTTAATAATCAAACCCACTCCCCGACAACACACACACCTGGCAACCACTACTTTCTTCTCTAACCCCTGGCAATCACTACTCTGTTCTCCATCTCTATGATTTTGTCATTTAGAGAACATTATACAAATGAAATCACACTGCATGTGACCTTTTGAAAATGGCTTTTTTTTTCACTCAGTGTAAGTCCCCCAAATCATTGTGTTTATCAATTGTTCTTTTTTTTTTTTTTAACTGCTTAGTAATATTCCATGGTATAGATACGTCCTCCTTTGTTTAATCGTTTACCCATTGAAAAAAACTTGGAGTGCTTCCAATTTTTGGTTATCACGAATAAGGCTGTTATGAACATTCATACACAGGCTTTGATATGAACATGATTTTCCATTTTGGGGAGACAAAAGACCAGAAGTATAAGTGGTGTGTTGTATGTTAAGTGTATGTTTGGTTTTTGTTAAGAAACTGACAAATGTAATTCCACTACTTTGGGAGGCCGAG
>NW_012101288.1:3782144-3784535 GCF_000951045.1 Mandrillus leucophaeus
CTTATTTGCCATCTGAATATCCTTTTTGGTGAAATATATTGTCTTCTATTCATGTCTTTTGCCCATTTTCTAACTGGATTGTTTTCTTCTGTTGAGTATTGAGTGTTCTTTATCTATTCTAGATACAAGCCCTTTGTTGGATATGTATTTTGCAAAAGTTTGTCATCGTCTTAATAGGGTCTTTTCCAGAGCAAAACGTTTTATTTTGATGAAATCCAACTTATCAATTTGTCTTTTTAAGGACAATGATTTTGGTGTCATGTCTAAGAACTCTTCACCAAGCTCTAGGTTCCACATATTTTCTCCTATATTATCTTATACAAGTGGATCTCACTTTTGCCCAGGCTGGAGAGCAATAGCATGATCATAGCTCATTGCTGCTTTGAGCTTCTGGGCTCAAGTGATCCTCCTGTTCAGCCTACCAAGTAGCTAGGTCAAATTATATCATTTATAATTTTTATTATAATCTCCCAGGTGCATGTCACCGCACTTGCCTAATTTTAAAAATTTATGTTTTGTAGAGACAGGGTCTTGCTCTGTTGCCCAGGCTGGCCTTGAACTCCTAACCTCAAATGATCCTCCTGCCCTGGCCTCCCAGAATGCTGGAATTACAGGCATGAAAGTTTTCTTCCTTAATGACATTATTATTACAACCAATAAAATTTACTATAATTATATCAATATCGTATAATACTGTCCTAGTTCATATTCAGCTTTCCCTCATCATCTCAAAAATATTTTTTCACAGTTCCTTTCTTTAAATTAGGATCCAAGCAGATGCTACTCATTGCATTTGATAGTTTGATGTTTAAAGTATCTTTTAAATTGTCCCATCGCCCTGCCTTCTTTCACACCGTAATCTTCAAAGGGTGGCATAAAAGCTCAGTGATCAGATGAGATTGGGTGCGTTCAGGGTGTTATGGCCATGGACAAGGCATAGTGATCAAGTGAATTACAAGTCAAAGCTTGGGACAGACATTATTGAGAAAGTTAAAATGAAGCTAGCAGTGAAAGTCAGAGGAATTGAACTCCATCTAATGGATACTTACTAACTGATCACTTACTTCACACAGGGCACTGTTGGCAGTGCCCTGTGTGAAATAAGTACAGAAAGTACAAAGTAACAGTACAAAAGCACTATTAGTCATTTTGGAGAATCCAAAGATTAGTAAAGAATTACCTCCTCTTGGCCGGGTGTGGTGGCTCAGGCCTATACTCCCATTACTTTGGGAGGCCAAAGTGGGCGGCTCACCTGAGGTCAGGAGTTCGAGACCAGCCTGGCCAACATGGTGAAACCACATGTCTACTAAAAATGCAAACATTAGTTGGGAGTTGTGGCACATGCCTGTCATCCCAGCTATTTGGGAGGCTGAGGCAGTGAGCCAAGATCATGCCACTGCACTCCAGCCTGGGCGACAGAGTAAGAGAGACTCTGTCTCAAAACAAAACAAACAAACAAAAAAATACCTCCTCTCAAGGAGAAAACATGACGCTTTGAAAAAGTTACAAAATCATTGTAGAAAGGATCAGGAGAGATCTCTTGGGTGAAAAGGACCAGGATTTGAGCTGTGCCTTGAAAAACAGTTTATTTGTTTATTATCTATTTATTTATTGTTGAATTATTATTATTGTTGGATACTGACAAATTATATAATTTCTGTGTTTATGAGCTACAAAGTGATGCTATAGGTACACAGTGTGAAATGGCTGAATCATGTTAATTAATATATTTATCACCTCAAATACTTACCATTTATTCCTCCTGTCTAACTGAAAAATTGTGCTTTTTCACCATCATCTCCCCATACCTTTCACTCTCTCTCCTCTGGTAACCACCATTCTACTCACTGCTTCTATGTGTTCATTGTTTGAGATTCCACGTATAGTGAAAATGTAAGGTATTTGTCTTTCTAGCCTTGTTTATTTCACTTAATTTAATGCCTTCCAGATTTATCCCTGTTGTCAAAAATGACAGGGTTTTCCTCTTCGTAAAGACTGAATAGTATTCCATTGTGTGCGCATATATCTGTATCTAGATAGATATCACATTTTCTTTATGCACTCATTGAGTGGTGGACACTTGGTTACATAACTTGGCCATTACCTTCACTGAACTCTGATTTAGTACTGGGGATGCAAGACAAGTAGATGAGACACGTTACTTAGGTTAATAAAGTATATAATCTCTGACTCTGAGATCTTTTTTCTGTCTTAAATTAAGTCAGGCTTTATTCTGAGACTGACAAATGTAGCAGCTTCCCAGGGATGCTGTAACAAAGTATGAAAAACTGGGTAGTTTAAAACAACAGGAATTCAGTTTTGAACAGTTCTGGAGGCTAGAAGTGTGAAATCATGGTGTTGGCAAGGCTGTGTACTATCTGATGGATCTGG
>NW_012101288.1:3784585-3838102 GCF_000951045.1 Mandrillus leucophaeus
TGGCTGAATCATGTTAATTAATATATTTATCACCTCAAATACTTACCATTTATTCCTCCTGTCTAACTGAAAAATTGTGCTTTTTCACCATCATCTCCCCATACCCTTCACTCTCTCTCCTCTGGTAACCACCATTCTACTCACTGCTTCTATGTGTTCATTGTTTGAGATTCCACGTATAGTGAAAATGTGAGGTATTTGTCTTTCTAGCCTCGCTTATTTCACTTAATTTAATGCCTTCCAGATTTATCCCTGTTGTCAAAAATGACAGGGTTTTCCTCTTTGTAAAGACTGAATAGTATTCCATTGTGTGCGCATATATCTGTATCTAGATAGATACCACATTTTCTTCATGCACTCATTGAGTGATGGACACTTGGTTACATAACTTGGCCATTACCTTCACTGAACTCTGATTTAGTACTGGGGATGCAAGACAAGTAGATGAGACACGTTACTTAGGTTAATAAAGTATATAATCTCTGACTCTGAGATCTTTTTTCTGTCTTAAATTAAGTCAGGCTTTATTCTGAGACTGACAAATGTAGCAGCTTCCCAGGGATGCTGTAACAAAGTATGAAAAACTGGGTAGTTTAAAACAACAGGAATTCAGTTTTGAACAGTTCTGGAGGCTAGAAGTGTGAAATCATGGTGTTGGCAAGGCTGTGTACTATCTGATGGATCTGGAGGAGAATACTCCCTTGTCTCTTCCTAGCTCTTGTGGTTGCTGGCAATCCTTGGCTTATAGACTGCAATCCCTGCCTCCATCATCGCATGGCCATCTTCTCCCTGCTTCCCTCACCTCTTCCTATAAGGATCCCAGTTATACAGAATTAAGGGCCCAGTCTGCTTGGGAATGACCTCATCTTTTATTTTTTTTGAGATGGAGTCTCACTCTTTCGCCCAGGCTCGGCTCACTGCAACCTCCATCCTCCAGGTTCAAGCGATTCTCCTGCCTCAGCCTCCTGAGCAGCTGGGATTATAGGCATGCACCACCACACCTGGCTAATTTTTGTATTTTTAGAAGAGACGGGGTTTCACCATGTTGGTCAGGCTGACCTCGAACTCCTGACCTTGTGATCCACCCGCTTCAGCCTTCCAAAGTGCTGGGATTATAAGCATGAGCCACAGTGCCCGGCCAGGGAATGACCTCATCTTAATTAGATCTGCAAGGACCTTATTTCCAAATAAGGTGCACATTCTGAAGTACTGATCATTAGGACTTCAACACTTTAGCTCATCTCTTGGGAGAAACACAATTCAACCTGTAACAAACTGTGAATGTAAAGTCATTCACCTCTATACAAGTGTGCGTTGGGCTTAGCTCACTTAGGACTATTGATGGCTTTGCGTCAAAATCAATTTTCTCAACCTATGTTGAACTATACAATCTCTGGGGGAACATGGGATGCCATGACTCTGTGACGAGATTCATAGAGACAGTATTTAGTCCCTGAGTTTCTGTGACCAGTGTGTTATTCTCTTAATATTTATTATTAATAAATGTAATATTATTTAAACATAAAAATATAGTTTTCATACATGGTATTATGATGGGCCCATCTTATGTTGTACAAACATAAGCTGAAGCTTTGAAGAGCAATCTTTCAGCTTTTCATTGAATTATAAATTTGTACATCTGTTTAGTAAGAGAGAACTTATTACTAGTTACAGGTTTCTTGGCAACTGAGCTATTTTTACCTAGAGGAGACTAAAGAGGAGGTGAGGGGTATTTAAATGACAGAGTCCTAGCTGTTTGGAATTATGAGTCCGTGTCCTTGTTTAATGTCTTCCTGGACAGCTGCCTCCTGCTGTAACAGCTCTGGAGCTCTACTTTTAACCCACCAGATGCTTTCTGAATGCCTGATACGCAAGGCCTGCGGAAGCTGTTGGGCAACCCGTGCCTTGTATATGTAAGATGCTCAATAAATGTTTATCAGCCCAGGAGAGTTGCCTCATGCCTGTAATCCCAGCACTTTGGGAGGCCAGGGCAGGCAGATCATTTAAGGTCAGGAGTTCGACACCAGCCTGACCAAAATGGTGAAACCCTGTTTCCACTAAAAAATACAAAAATTAGCCGAGTGAGATGGCACGTGCCTGTAATCCTAGAGAGGCTGAGGCAGGAGAATCACTTGAACCTGGGAGGCGTAAGTTGCAGTGAGCCAAGATGGCACCACTGCACTCCAGCCTGGGCAGCAGAACGAGACTCTTTCTGTAAATAAATAAATAAATAAATAAGTGTTTATCAAATAAGAGAATGCTTTGGAGAGGCAGGAGTGACTCTTTCCTTGAGGGCTCTGTAAAAGGAAAATAAATCACCAAGCCAAGGGAAAAGTCAAGCTGAGAACTGCATTAGGCAATGCCTCCCATTTCATTCCTAAATAAAATACGCTACAAAGAAGCTATATACCTCCCTCACAATTTGCCCACAAGGAAATTCCTTGTGAACAAAGGACAGACAAAACTCAAAGTCATTCCTCTAAGGTTCACCTGCGACAAACGCATATCTGATGGCTTCCTTTGCCCTGTTTATGTAGAAATGCAGATTCACTGAGCCAGACTGAATTGTGTATTCAGTGGAAGGCTGATCAAGGACTCAAAAGAATGCAACCTTTTGTCTTTTATCTACTTCTGACCTGGAAGCCCTACTTCCAGGTCCTGCCTTATAGGACTGAACCAATGTATATTTACACATAATAATTGATGTCTCATGTCTCTCTGAAACTGTACCCTGACCACCTTGGGCACCTATCCTAAGGACCTCCTGAGGCTGTGTCACGGGCTGTCCTTCACAGTGGCAAAATAAACTTTCTAAATTGACTGAGACTTGTCTCAGATATTTTGGATTCACAACTCTGTGCAGTTTATTTCAGTTATTTTCCACAAACAAGGACTGAGTACCACCTTTGGTAGGGCACCATGGGCCTGGATTCCACTTTGGCTCAGTCAGGTAATCCTTTGATGGTGTTACCTCTGTAGTTATCTCAGCCTTTTTAATGCTCAGTTTCTTAGTTGGTAAAATTGTAAAATAATACCCATCCAGCAAGTGAGTTGTGGAAATCACATGGTACAGGTCCTGAGGTTTGAGTCATATTTGGGAAATGAGGGTAGAGATTTATTTTTTTATTATTTATTATTTATTTTTTGAGGAGTCTCACTCTGTCTCTCAGGTTGGAGTGCAGTAGTATGATCTGGGGTCACTGCAACCTCCACCTCCTGGGTTCAAGCGATTCTCCTGCCTCAGCCTCCTGAGTAGCTGGGACTACAGGCGCACACCCCTATGTCCCACTAACTTTTGTATTTTTAGTAGAGACAGGGTTTTGCCATGACCAGGCTGGTCTCGAACTCCTGACCTCAGGAGATCTGCCCGCCTCAGCCTCCCAAAGTGCTGGGATTACAGGCCTGAGCCACCGCACCCGGCCACGGTAGAGATACTCTTGCTTGGACTCTTTTCCGTTTTGTTTTTTCTTCTTTCCTTGCTTTCACACAGTCGCCCAAAAACTATAAGGCCCTAAAAAGGTTTTTATGTTTAAAGAGGTGAGAGTTTCATTCTATTATCATCAGCTCAAAGTGACGAGATACCCCACTGTCCTGGCTCCTAGATTTCTGCCCTCAAGAAAATGACATACACGTGAGAAGGCTAGATAAACTTCATCATTATTATCATCATCACAGTCTTATAATTACAAAGTGGCATGACTCTTATCAGTAATAATTATAGCTAAGCTTTATTCAATGATGATGATGATCCAGGCATTGTGCTAAAAACATTTTATTTAGAGCTTATTTAAGCATCACTATAACCCTTTGAGTTAGGAACTATTCTTTTCTACCCACGTGGAAGAAGCAATAAAATATAGCAGTTAAATCCTAGACATAGTGGTTAGTCACTAGAACTGAACTTGCTGGGTTTCAGTCCTTGCTGCATTGTGTACTAGTTGCGTCATTTGGGGCATATTATTAAATCACTCTGTGTTCTATTATTTTCAATAAGATGGGGTGGTGATTATCATAAGATTACCCATTTCATAGGAATATTATGAAGATTAAATAAATTGAAAGGGTATAGGGCTTTGAACACATTTCACAGAGTAAGAACTCAACAAATGTCTCCTCTTTTATCTCCATCTTTTAGATAGCTCGGGGGAGTTAGCTGACTAGATTTAGGTTATGCAATCTTTAAACAGAGAGACTGAGATTTAACCGTAGGCAATTCAGTTCTGCAGCTTGCGTTCAAAACCTCTATACTCTACATTTAAATAGAGTTTAATCACTAAACCCATCAACTATAGGAGACCTGGCACAATATCATCTAAATCTAAGGGGATGGATGGCACACTTGATAGGGGCTCACAGGACATCTCTATGGGATGGAGAGAAAGTGAAATACAACTCTGGAGATTTCCAAGACACTCTTCAAACAGGGTGGAGATACACTGATTTAAAGCCCTTCAAATCCTAGGGATTGAATTGCAGAAAAGGTCAAGAGCAGGGATATGGGAATCTCTCATTTTCCTTTTGAAGCCTGGGCTCAGCTGGAGTTTTAAAGGAAAGAAAAAAATGACGCTTTGTCTTCTCTTTTCTCTTGGGTTTGGTGGACCGGACCCGAGGACAGTTTGTTCTGAGTGTGGGTTGGGAGTAGAAGTTAGACACCCAGGGTGGTTTAAGTTGCTAAACTGAATGTGGAATCTATCTCTCTGTCAGAGACAGCCAGTGGATGGGCTGCCCTGCCTGGGTAATTAGCCAGGTTGTTGAAATAAAAAGCTACGTCAAGCAGCAATTCATATAATCCCAACCCAGATACTCACCTCCCAGGTATCTCTCAAATGCATATAGCAACAGCTGTGACTGAGTTTTGATACTGAAGTTTGATGATAAATAAAAACACTGACCCCACATTTTATAAGAACACACTCACACTTTTTTCCTCTTTGTTATTTTTCACTACGTGCATAGGCTTGAGCCAAGCTTTTCTGGCCTTCAAGAGTGTTTCTTGTTTTGTTTTTCTTTTTTTCTTTCCGCCCCTCCTCCCCCAAACCTGGCACTCTGAGTATTGCATGACAGAGTTGATTCAGAAGCAATCTCCAAGCCTTCTACTTGTGGGGCCTCACCAGGCCTAAATGAAAACAATCATGGCAAGCCCTGGGGGAAGCCTAAAGTTTGGGAACAAGCTTTGTAATGAGGGCAGGCCTCCAGGGAGCCTCCTCTTTGTCATAAGGAGCTTTGGGTACTCAATTAGGTGTCCCAGAATGCCATTTTCCCTGCTAAACCTCCAGAAAGCTATAGGTGCTACATATGGCTCCTTGATTCTTTTTTTTTTTTTTAATCCAGAGCTTTATTTTTATTCCAAAAATGAAGACAGTTAGATATCTTTAAGAAACCTCCTTTACCTGAGCAGTGAGCTCTGAACAAATGGAACTCTTGACTGCGGGAGCTAAGACAGACAGCGTTACTTCCTTCCTCAGATCATGCCTCACTCACTTCCACTGGCTCCTTTTTCCACAACTCCTTGGCAGGGACCAGCCCATTTGGCTCTCTATTCAGAGACCTGGCTTAGCGCTGATGTTTGTGTACTGCTTCTAGCCTTCTGACATGCAACTGATTTTCAGGATGCTCCGACCGTGTCTCAGGCCCACAAAACAGCTTGGCATTAATGAGAATTGGTTTAAGAAGACTCTCATAAAGATTTTATAGATTACCTCATTCATTTAACCTTGTATTCCCAAAACTCTCTATGTAATTGATAAAGACCTATGATTACAAAATGTCCTTTACAAGCCCCTTTTCTTGTCTGTTTCAGTTTTTCTTTTCTTTTTTTCCCCTCAAACACAGGTATTAGAGTCAATATTTCCAAAGTTTCAATGTTTCTTTTTTGTTTTTGTTTTCGTTATTTTGTTTGTTTTGTTTTGTTTTTTTGAGATGGAGTTTTGCTCTTGTTGCCCAGGCTGGAGTGCAATAGTGCAATCTCGGCTCACTGCAACCTCCAACTCCCGTGTTCAAGTGAGTCTCCTGCCTCAGCCCCACAAGTAGCTGGGATTACAGGCTCCAGCCACTATGCCCGGCTAATTTTTGTATTTTTGGTAGAGATGGGGTTTCACCATGTTGGCCACACTGGTCTCTTAACTCCTGACCTCAGGTGATCTGCCCGCCTCGGCCTCCCAAAATTCTGGGATTACAGGCTTGAGCCACTGTACCCAGCCTCAATGTTCCTTTGAACCCTGAAATAACGTTTTTATGATTGATATTTTAGTGCCTCTGTCCTACAAAGGAGCTGATGAACAGAGGAAAATTCTGCCTGAGAATAGGAATAGAAAGAGAGAAAAAAATATTAAGAGAAGGTATCCTTCAGGTGAGAGCAATCTTTACCAAAATATAGATATGATACAAGCTGTATATGAGAATATACGAGATGAAATATGTGAGAATCACGTGAGCCACTGTTAAGATGCACAGTTGCCTGAGCCCCATCTGGGATCTATTGACTAAAAAACTCTAAACACTGGAGAATTTGCACTTTTTTTTCTTTTTTGAGATGGAGTCTCACAGTGTCGCCTGGACTGGAGTGCAGTGGTGCTATCTTGGCTCACTGCAACCTCCGCCTCTCGGGTTCAAGCAAGTTTGCACTTTTGATGAGGACAGTATATTAGATGCAATGTCTATTTCACTGCTTTAGGACAGAGATGCTCACTCCTCTGGCTGCTAAGAGTTTGACTGTTTTTGAAGGACAGTTGAATGACTCCCCAGGAATTTCCCTGGGCTGAAGAGAACTGTGTTGTTCACGGCTGAGTTTTTTCCCCTGCCCTCCACCTCAGAACAGCCTTTGTCTAATTACTGGTTGTTACAACAGGTGGGTACAAAGACATAGCACCCTTGTCTAAATTTAAGACAATTCTAGAGGGTGATTTCATCTCTAGGACCCCAGAGGGATAGGCTGAGGTCTCAGTTGCAACTGTATTGTAGCTCAACTTTTTCCTCTGCCTGTTACTGCTTCTCTCACTATCTTAAAGGTGTTTTTCCTAAAAGCAATTCACAGTAAACCGTCTGCAAGAGTCTCCATCTCAAAGTCTGTTTCCTGGGATACTGAATGCAAGGTACACTATAAATATTTACTACTATTGCAAGTGCTCATGTCTAGACTTCAGGAGAAAAAAAAAAAAAAAAAGCAATGACAACAAAAGGCCTTAGTCCTGGACTGCGTTATAAAAGGCATTTTTAATCTACTTGGGCTGCCACCTACACTCTTGGGTTATAAAAAGGGAGGAGCAGCAGAGCAAGTAGAAAAGACCACAAGGAGCATGGTGCCTGCGCCTGTGACAGCCGAATGATTGGCTACAGGAAGCATCAGCAAGAGCAAAGCAACTGAGAAGGATGCTGAGATGGCAGCCTTAATTGAGCAAGAGCACAGCATCAGAGGTAGTCCAAGGGGCTGCCCTGCATAGCATCCACCTGACATAGGAGAAAGGGATCTGGGGGAAACCTGCAGGGCTAGAGTGCTATAAGGAGTAGAGTTAACGGAAGACAGGGGGAGTTGGCTTTCTAGACGTCACACTCACCGCTTTACCAAGAGACTGTTGTTCTTTTATTTCTGACTGTGGGTTTGCCCATTGAGTCTGTGATAATATCTGAAATTGACATATATGCAATTGTCTGCTCATCCTACCTCATCTTCTATAATACATTCTGTTCTCCCATGGGGAAGAGGGTAATGCTACATCATAGGCTACATCTACCCAGATGGGGAGGGTTATTGAGCTGGGCCAATCACACTTTCCTCTTCAATGTCTTTAAAATAAATTTCCCTCTGTTGTGCTGAACCCCTGTTAACCTCAATAGGAAAGGCATCAGGTTTAACAGGCCAAAGAAGAGGTGCAGAGCCAGCAAACAAGACGTAGGGTTTAATTAGGGGCTTATATACAGAAAAGAGAGTCCAGTGGCAGCAGCTGGACAGGAGGACCACATTATGCACAGAAATTGTCTAGTGGCAACAGGCTGGACCACACATCTGTCTCCCTAAAGTTCAGTGATGGCAGGCTGGACAGTATGATCGCATGGCCCAGTGGCGGCAGGCTGGGCAGGGAAACTGCAGTCACTTGCAAACAGCATGCAGTTTATATCGTATTTTCACTTGATACCCTCCCTTTAACAACCTCCACCTGGCAACCTTCACGCATCCCAGCACTCAGGGCCCCAGTCCGCTGTATGGCCCATGTTCCACGAGAAGAAACAGCAGCTCAGGTGTTCCTCATGGACAAGGAATGAATCGAATCCCCAGGTTAGCCCCGCCTGGATTCCCTAGATCAGAACACACATTCAAATGCCTCTGCCATACAGAGTCATTTTCAGGGTATGTTCAAGCTATTGCTTTCAGGTGCATTTACCCAACACTCTCTTTATGTAAATTATTTGTGCTTTGTTTCCTCTAACTTGAAACCAAAGGAATTCTGATAATATGTTGGGGTCCAGATACAGAAGGAACATAATATTCATGGAGTACTACTGTGTGCCGGACATTCAAAAGGGATTAAATTTGCCAGCTAATTATAGTCTAAAGTAATACTAAGACATCTGACACTGAAAATAATCATATTTGGAAAACATGGTGAATAAGCAATACTAAATAATCCCAGCTCAGATCAACTCAACAGGGGAGTAAGCTTTCCGGATTTGTCATCCTCACTCATTAGGATGCATTTCAAAGCTCCAGCAAAGCTCCTCACTGAGGTTCTTTCATGATCCAAATGAATGATTGTAAACACCTGCTCTTAAGATTATTCAGACCCCAAACATCCTTTTAGTTCTTTGTAAAGTGAAACTTCGAACCTCAGTCTAATTGCCATTCACTTCTTTGAACAGATCTGCAGCACATTAAATGAGAAAGCTTTTGGTCCTACAGTGTGGCTCCTGCAGCTTGTTTTCTTATGGAAATGAAATAGTTGAAGTAACAAGTCTTATAAAATGTTAGCCTTGCCATTTAAATGTCTGCTGTCTAAAATGTACTGATCCCTTAACTAACAAGGCAGAATATTGTCATTTTGGGCACTCAATAGAAAAACACAGCCGAGAGGCCGGTTGCTCACGCCTATAATCCCAGCACTTTGGGAGGCCGAGGCGGGTGGATCACAAGGTCAGGAGTTCAAGATCAGCCTGGCCAAGATGGTGAAACCCCATCTCTACTAAAAATACAAAAAATTAGCCAGGCGTGGTGGTGACACCTGTAATCCCAGCTATCGGGAAGCTGAGGCAGAGAATTGCTTGAACCCAGGAGGCGGAGGTTGCAGTGAGCCGAGATGGCATCACTGCACTCCAGCCTGGGTTACAGAGCAAAACTCCATCTCAAAAAAAAAAAAAAAAAAAAAAAAAAGAAAAAAGAAAAAGAAAAACACAGCCGAGAAATCCCTATGATCAAGACTTGACTAAATTTTATTTAAAATATTTAACAACAGTAACAAATCTTTATTTTTTGCTCTTTTGTAAAATAAAGGGTTCGGGCCATTAGCTGACATTTACTGAGCACTGTTTACAAATCTCATGTAATTATTGTGGTAGACTGTTGAACATGTCAATAAACTATTGTACCCCAAACTATGCATATCCTGTGTGTAGTCCTTGCACATCAGTTCTGAACTTGGTCATATTAATGTATTTGGCTAGCTGTACATGAGCAAGCCTGAGACACGCAGAGGCTCGATAATTCCTTGTGTATTAGGTCTTTTTCTCTTAAAATTTTCTGTCCCCCTCTGAGAGTCCCTCAAAGCTACCCTGTAAAGAAGTTTGGCTACTGTGGTGTTATTATATGTTTGTAGGTTTTTGTCCACAGTTCCTGGCTCATAACTCCCATAGCCCTTGTTACATTCGTTTGTTATAATGCTGGGTGTCTTAGGCCTCAAAAAACAGGATTACTGTGACCTTCCTCTATTTTCCTTTTACCTGCCCCAAGACAGGACTCCCAACTTCTCCCACTTTTCTGAGTATGGATCTTTTGAGTATGTTGATGATGCCTGGCTAAGAAATCACTGTGATCAAGACTTGGCTTGATTTGTTGTGAGAAATAATAAATTGTTTTTGTTTTAAGCCTCTACGTTTTGGCACAATTTATTATACACAATAAAGGACTCTCCTTAGAGACAGTCCCGCCCTATACACTGGAAGAAGGAATGCTGACATCATGAAATTTCCTTAAAAATCCAAGAAGATGGCTGGGCATAATGGCTCATGCCTGTAATCCCAGCACTTTGGGAGGCCAAGGCGGGTAGATCATGAGGTCAGAAGTTCAAGACCAGCCTGGCCAAGATGGTGAAACCCCATCTCTACTAAAACTACAAAAATTAGCCAGGTGCGGTGGCAGGCGCCTGTAATCCCAGCTACTCGGGAGGCTGAGCCAGGAGAATCGCTTGAACCTGGGAGGCGGAGGTTGCCATGAGCCGAGATCACGCCACAGCACTCCAGCCTGGGTAACAGAGTGAGACTCCGTCTCAAAAAACAAAACAAAACAAAACAATCCAAAAAGACTGGATTCAGAGAGCGTCTGGATAGCTGAGCACATGGAGGTTTCTGGAGGCTGGTATCCAGGGAGGGCGTGGCAGCTCTGTGCCCCTTGCCTCATACCTCACCCTACATATCTCTTTATCTGTAGCCTTTACAATATCCTTTGTAATACACTGATAAACATAATTGTTTCCCTGAGTTCTGTGGGCTGCTCCAGCAAATTAATAGAAGACAAAGAGGGGAGGAAGGCATGAGAACCCCAACTCAAAGCTGGTAGGTCAGAAGTTCTGGAGGCCTGGACTTTTGACAGGTGTCTGGGGGAGGGGAGGGCAGTCATGGGGACTGAGTCTTCCACCTGTTGGATCTGACACTATCTCCTGGTAGAAAAGTGTTGGAATGAATTTGAGAACACCCAGCTGGTGTCCACCGCTTGGTGTGTGCGGGAAAGCCCCCACACATTTGGTCACAGAAGTCTACTGTGTTGATTGTCGTCGTGTGAGAGCAGAGGAAAAACAGTTTGGATAGTTTTTTTCCAAACCAGCTACTCTGCTGGAAAGAGCACATCGAGGGGAGAGAGAGAAATGATGATGATGCCTGGCTAAGAAATCACTGTGATCGAGACTTGGCTTGACTTGTTGTGAGAAATAATAAATTGTTTTTGTTTTAAGCCGCTACGTTTTGGCACAATTTATTATACACAATAGACACTTAAAATAACCTTCATCTTCCTTGAAACTAATACTTTTATGGTACCTTTGACAAATGCAGAAAATGTAGCAGAGAGCTTACTTAGCTCGCCAGGGATAACACAGGCCATAGGTGAAACGACCAAATTTCACACACAGGCATTCTGCTCCAATCAGTGTGCTATATATTATTGATCTAAAATAAAGATATTTCTATTCATACTATTTGAAAAATTAGACATTTGTGAATACTTAACTATTAGCCAACACTGTCATACATTTTCTAAAACACACTTAATCTTCACACTAACCCTGTAAGGGAGTCTTTTATAGATGTTTGTTGTTTTGAGACTCCCATTTTTTGAAAGCTTTTTTTTTTTTTTTTGGTAAGAGGACTCCTATTATCTTTTGGAGAATTGCTTCCTTTTTACTGTATACAGAATTGACAGCAATGGCTATTAAAGAGTCCCGCCCTCCCTTAGTCAAAGGTTGGTCACGTGACCTAAGCTGAACCAATCAGAATCTCCCTTGTAAGAATTTGAATCATGAGTGCACAACAGCACAAAGACAAGCATAGCTGAAGCTCATTCAGGGTAGGAAGCAGACATGGGAAAGCCCCCATATCAGAACACGAATCCTCTTTTAATTACCCACAGCTACAATGTTTCCAACCCTCTTAGATTTCTGCCTGGTTCTCTGATCTTTGCTCTTCAATACAACCCTTCTCTGCCTTAGCTGGTCAGTCTTGCCCTGTTGCATTCAAGAAATAAATTACTTAAAGATGAGGAAAATTAGTCTCATTGAGCCTACATAACTTGCTCAGGGTCACACGTCTTATAAATGGCAGAGTTGGGATCATAATTCATATCTTAGCTCAAAGCCTGTGTGTTTAACCACGCTAATTTAGATGCAGCATCAGTCTTTCAGATTTTCCAAGCCTCATATTGTTAGATATATAGATCTCTATGTTGTTTGATAATTGAAAAGTAACATAAATGAATTTCATTATTTTAATACCCTGTAAAAATGTGTTTTTTGAGATATGATTTAATTTAATGTTAGTAGCATTTATTGAAGAAAGCATTTGTTTTTTGGGGTGTGTGTGTGTGTGTGTGTGTGTGTGTGTTTTGAAATGGAGTCTTGCTCTGTCACCCAGGCTGTGCAGTCGTGCGATCTTGGCTCACTGCAACCTCTGCCTCCCAGGTTCAAGCGATTCTCCTGTGTCAGCCTCCTAAGTAGCTGGGATAATAGGCACCCACCACCGCACCCAGCTAATGTTTGTATTTTTAGTAGAGACAGGGTTTCCTCATATTGGCCAGGCTGGT
The DNA here is from genome assembly GCF_000951045.1 of Mandrillus leucophaeus. Taxonomy (NCBI): domain Eukaryota; kingdom Metazoa; phylum Chordata; class Mammalia; order Primates; family Cercopithecidae; genus Mandrillus; species Mandrillus leucophaeus. The sequence continues at coordinate 3,797,082 of NW_012101288.1, forward strand.
TTCAAACTCCTGACCTCAGGTGATCTGCCTGTCTCAGCCTCCCAAAGTGCCGGGATTACAGGTGTGAGCCACCGCTCCCAGCCTGAAGAAAGCATTTGTAAAGATGGTTATGGGAGATTGGAAAAAGTGTCAGAATGAAAAGAATAAATCTTTTTTGAATTCTGCCTTCATGTGTTAATGGATTTTAGGAAAATCTAATACTTCCAAATGTCAATTCCCTCATCTTAAAATGAGGTTATTTATACTTAACTTATAAGATTGATGGGATTAAATGAAATCACGTATTTAAAATTACTTGTCATTTGGCAATTACCCAGCCTACCTGATATTTACTTACTATTGACTTAGCATTTTTCTATTGTTTTGCTAATCATCATAAATTATAAGATCACTTATTCATTCAGTTGATCAACAAATATAGTCTTCACTCCATGAAAAAGCATTTCATGTTGATAAAATATGTTTACAAAGATGAATAAGACATAGACTTTCGCATTGAGCAGATCACAGTCTATCAGGGAACATGAGAAAGTTTTGAATAATTAAATATAATGTATTAAATGCATTACTGGAAAATATAAGTGATGTCTGGAAATAAAGAATGGAGTTACTGACTCTTAGTGTCCACCAGAAAAGCTTCTCTCGGAAGAGGTTGATGTTTCACCTGGGCTTTGTAGGATAATAAGATAAGGTAAGTGAATCTTAAATAAATGAATTAACCAAAATCACATGAGTAGGAAGTGCTTGGATTAGCGTGATCAGCTACTAGCTAATGTTGACTCCAAATCTAAGCCTCCCTTCACTCTGCCATTCACATCTGTTGACTTAAACAGGAAATAAAAAAAACAACCAACTAATTTGTTTTATCAGTGGGTTTAGAGTGAAAAAATAAAAATAAAAATAAAAAGATATGTTCCTATTGACAATGGTAGAAGGGAAGAGGGAATAAGGCTATAGTTGTGAGGACCAGTATTTATCTGACTTCAGAAGTTCAGCTGGGTTAGATCAATTCTGGAGAAATATTTTAACCTTTACACAGATTCTCACAGTCTGTAGACTATCCATTATCTGCTCTAGAAAGGAAATGACTCAAGCATGGGAAGAAAAGATGGAAAATACCTATGGCATCATTGGATTTGTCCCTTGCCAGATAGTATAATTTCTGTGGAGACACTTTCTTAATAAGACCTTGTTTAGGCTGGGCTTTTATCCATATAGTGAGATATGAGCTCTATATGCCCAGAAGTCATGTTCTGAACAGTTTGGAAGTTGGCCATCTAATGGGGTCATAGCAACATAAGCAGCCTCTGTCATGGTCCTGGAAGGTCAATGGAAGTTCTCAGCTCTCTTTGTACTTGCTAATCTCTAACTATGTTCCTTCTGCCAAAATTCTACTTAGAAAAGGTTATTGCTGGCTACAAATCAACATCCGGTGCCTAGGTTACTGGCAAAGTGATGTGGGACTTCTCCCGGGTAGGGTTTAAAAATGAGCAAGCAGTAACTGTGGCCATCAGTACACAGAGAATTAGTGTATTTCTTTTCCTTACAGTATCTTCTCCCCATCGGATACTCAAACTTGAAAAATGTTATCAGATATCAAAGAGAGTTACAACATTTAAAACCCTGGATGTGAGCTTAAACAAACATTCATGTAGTATTGATTAAAACATTTTTAAAAAAGAAGAGACAAAGCTCCAGTTCCACAGTCTGTACATAACTAAGCCATACATTTTTAAGTATTTATTATACTTGGTCTAACTTGTAGGGTAAATTGTTAATTTGTGGAAATGAATATCAGGGGAAAGGGAAAAAAAGGCTTCCTTTGATATCCTCTGTGACCTGTCTTATGATTCAATTTTGTGTAAGCAGAAACAACACTTATCAAAGTGAGGTATTTGGCACCAATATTTTATACCTGCATATATTCAGTCATATTCATTTAGTATTTTCTGTATGTGAAACAATGTTCTGGAGCTCTGAGATGTCCCTGTTCTCTGAATTTTATACTCTGGGTGCTCAAAGAGACAACAATCAAGTAAACAAATAAATAAATACACTAATTTCCAACAGCAAATGCTTTGAGAAAAATAATATGATGGTATGGTAGAAAGTGAGTGGGGGACAGCATGTCACGTTAGATGACATGGCCAGGAAATAACTCTCTGAAGAGGTAAGCTCAATAACAAGAATAAATCAGCCGTGCTATGTTCTTGGAGAAGAGCACTTTAGGCAAATAAATAGCAATGGTTAATGGCCCCTGAGGCGGGAACAAGCTTGTCTTGGCTGAGGAACAGAAAGGATGCCAGTGTGTAATGTAATAAGGAAGGAGAGAGGTGCAACAGGAAGTCATGGAAACATACAGAAGGCAGATCATGTTGGACCTTGTGGAATACAATATTCTAAGATAAGATGTTTGAAGGCTTCTAAGCAGGTGAGTCAGATGCTCTCACCCTGGCTGTTAGAAAGGTGCAAGAGTGGGAGAAAGGATAGACGTCTGACAATACATGTAAGATGCTGGTGGCTTGGCTGAGGGGGATGACAATGATGAGGAGAAGAGTCCACCAGGACTCAGGCCCTTATCTGACCTTTGTAAGGTAAAAATCTTCATGTGTCCTAATGCTCAGAATATATCAGCATAACTCAAATGTGCAGGGTTTTTCTGAATTCCCAATGGCCTCTTCCTTCTATTATTATTACTAATATTATTATTTAGTCTCAATTAGACTCCCTATGAAGTTTGTAGCAGGGGACCTCTTATGCTTTTCAAATTGAGAAATTGAGATATTCACCAAGAGTCAACCAGAACCCAGTGAAGCCAGGACTGAAATTCAACTAATGTCAACATCATGCTTTTCCTACTGACCCACCTACCATATTTTAGACATTCCAAAGCGTTTATTTTATCAGATGTAAAATTTTCTGTATTAAGTGTTATTCTGGATGTCAGAAGATACTAGACAATTAGATGAGTTTACCAGTTCTGTGTCTGAAGACGGTGGCCACCTATTCGGAGGAAAAAAAAAATATCTTAAATATGTATAGAAGCCTAGAAATGGGCGACTTAACATGCAGTTTTGAGGCATGGGCACGGTGGCCTATGCCTGTAATCCCAGTACTTTAGGAGGCCGAGGCGGGCAAATCATGAGGTCAGCAGTTTGAGACCAGCCTGGCCAACATGGTGAAACCCCGTCTCTACTAAAAATACAAAAAATTAGCTACGCGTAGTGGCGGATGCCTATAATCTCAGCTACTTGGGAGGCTGAGGTAGGAGAATCTCTTGAACCTGGGAGGTGGAGGTTGCAGTGAGCCTAGATCACACCACTGCACTCCAGCCCTGGCAACAGAATTAGAGTCTATCTCAAACAAAAAAGTAGTTTTGAGAGGTAAAATTCCTTAGTATTTAAGTTATATATCCAAGTACTCCGTCTTGTGTTTTGATAGTAAAGAAAGCATAGGAAGAAAGGAATATTAATGAAGTTAGTTGTTTATGAAAAAAGGAAAAAGTAAAATTTTATTAAACTCCTATGATATGGTAAGTCTTTTTCTTATGCATTTTTCATAGGATATTTTGATTACACAATAACTCAGAAAGGTGAGTGTCATTTCCTTTATTATTCAGATAAAGAAAATAAGGCTCGAAGTGGTGGTGTAGTTTTTTCAAGTTTATACAGCTGAAAAATAGCAGAGCAGCAGTTTGAATACAAGTCAATCTGCAACCAAAGCCCAAGTACACAATGAGTCAGAGCTCCAAACTTGTCTGGCCTTACACACTTCCAAAATGGGTAATATGGCAGCAATTTGTTTTGGAGCAAGAACTTTAGAATCTCCACTTTTTTTATATGTTATGATATTTCCTAATGGAGCTGAACATTTCAGGTACTGTGCTGTACTACTCAGAGTGGCCTTATATTTAAAATCTAAATATCAAAGACCTGTAATCCTGAAAGCTTATAATTTACAACTCCTTTTGAAGGGAATGGACTTAAGCATAGCCTCAATATGTCAGGTTTAAGATTAGAGAAGCTGCCCAGAAATTGCATATTAGAGGTTGTCTGCATTATAAAGCAGGCCTCAAACACTTATCTGGATGAAAGAGAGCCAGATGCTGGCTCCAGGGTATGTAACCCGTTGTGAAGCTAGAACCCAGGAGCTAAAAATCAAATGGATTGCAGTGTACTTACTTGAGATAAGGAGCTTGAACTTTTTCTGCTCTCTCTCTTTCTTTATACCTTGCTTCATTTCATTCCTGAAACATTTGAAGCAGCTGAACTGGACCAAATGACTTTTAAGTTATCTATCTACGGTGATTTCACTAATAGCTTCATAAAACAGCCATTCATTTTTGATTCCCAGAGATCCTTCTTCCGGGATTTTTATTTTTGTAATACTTGCATCTGTTTTTTTAAATTAGAGACACATTACACTTTGTCTGGAGAGACTAATTGTTTACTTAAATGACATACCAGTGCCTCCGTTCATTCTGGGAGTAAGGCATATATACTGTGATTCTATCCTCACCTGGTTAAAAAAAAAAAAAAAAGATTGTATTTGATTTTGTTACTCAACAATCAACACAATTTAAGAGAATAAAAAGCAAAATTTCCCTTGGTTTATAAAGCAATAGTGCTTCCTTTCCATCAGTGCTCTCATATATTGCCAGAGTTGTTTCAAAGACTAGCTAACCCATTAATTGTACATTTTCCCAACATATAAGGGTTAAACTCCTTGTTGCCCTAAGAAGCAGAATTAAAACAAATCACTTAGATTTGCCTAAACCATAGTGTGGAGAGCTTTCTGACAACAGGTGGGTACATTGAACTCTTTAGAGAAGAGCCTGTTTCTGTAGCTGGTAGGCTAAGCCAAATGAACCTGAAGGTTTCTGTCTCTTAACCCTGTGATCCCCACACCTGGAGCTGATTACTCAAATGAGAAGGCAGTTAAGCTCTGAGTGATGTTTCTAGAGGGTGAGTGAAAACAAATTCAACTTGTGATGTCAGAAAATACATGCCAGCGTTGCCTGAACTATGTTCTGCAGAATAATAATGTTAATCCAGATGTTCACCGACATCCTGGTGGAAAGAGTATCATAGTCATGTAAGTGTGGGGATTTCTGTATGTGACGGGCCTTTCTTGTAGATTCATAAAGCTCATCAGCACATTAAAAGTTTCTGAGAATTTCTACAGCGAAGAAATACAGTGTTTCTTAAACATGCCTGAGATTAGAACTCTTTTAATTAATGAATGGTCTTTCAATACCTTGGAGCACTGATGTTGCAAGCACTCGCTGAAGCAACAGTTTTTCCTTTTCCAAGCACAAAACATATATATAGTAGACACCTAACAAATATTTGTTGAAGATCAAATAACTACATGAATGAATGAAATCATGTAAAGTAAGGATATATATTTATATGCATACACTTGTAGTGTAAATAATTTTTTTCCTATAGAAACAAATTTAACATGATCCAACCCATGATTACTGAACTCCTGCTTTTGGGGAGATCCTATGCTAGGTGTGGGGGAGCCCAGGATCTAGGACAAGATGATGATCACACCATGTCATATGTGGAAGAGAGATCACCAGGGGTAAAGAAAACATGCTATGCAATACAGGTGGGACAGGGGGGTCAGGGAAGATTTCTGGTGAAAATGGTATCGAATTGAGTCATAAATGACAAGGTAGAGTTAGCTATGTAAAGAGGTGATTCCATGAATGTATATGATATGCATGTATAAGAAAAGCTTCAGATGTACTGCATTGTAATACAGCTTGATAGCATATAAAATACACATTAGTATTTTATGATTTGAAGGTAAAACATTGTATCAGAAATGCCTTTGTTCAATGAGAAGGCTAGGTATTCCAGGAAACCAGATAATAAGAGAATATGTGTCAACAGTACTTGTCCAAATTACATCAAAGAAAAACATGAACCATTAAACAATATAGGAAATGTAGTACTTAGCATGTAACTTAGTAAGTTAATAAAAACAATTGTTAAGGGAGGGATCTGTGCATCCTCATTATAGGAATTCTAGTGAACTCTACTACTTCACCCTTCTCACAACTGAAGACCAGCCTCCTGCCCATACATTTTTCTTTCCCAACACTGATGCATTTCTGTTTCTAGCTTCTCTTCGTATCTTAAGTTATAAGTCGACCCAGGGATGAGGGAGTTCCTTATAGCTAAAAAGCTAAGATTTTGACTTAAAAGAAAAAATAACTCTGACTCTGTGGGTGTTTCCCAACCCGTACTGGGAGCTTTATTTCCTCACGCTTTTATTCTGTTCACAAATTTATATTGAGTTCCTAACTTGTGACGTACTATGTGCTCAGATCAGAGCATGCAGTGCTGATACGATTGGACACAGTTCCTTTCTTTCTTTCTTTTTCGGAGACAGAGTCTCGCTCTGTCGCCCAGGCTGGAGTGCAGTGGTGCGATCTCGGCTCACTGCAAGCTCCACCTCCCAGGTTCACGCCATTTCTCCTGCCTCAGCCCCCTGAGTAGCTGGGACTACAGGCTCCCGCCACCACGCTGGGCTAATTTTTTTTTTTTTTTTTTGTATGTTTAGTGGAGACGGGGTTTCACCGTGTTAGCCAGGATGGTCTCAATCTCCTGACCTCGTGATCCACCCACCTCAGTCTCCCAAAGTGCTGGGATTACAGGCGTGAGCCACTGCACCCGGCTCACACAGTTCCTTTCATCATCCAGCTTATCCTTTACTGAAAGAGACAGATGTTGAACAAGGAGCCATAGAAACAAAACTAAAAATATAAGCACTAAGAAATTTCATAAGAGAATATAATAGAGAAACAAACCTGGCAATGGTAGTCATGGAAGACTTCCCCGAGGAAGTGAGGATTGAGCTGAGGCTGAAGGGTAGAATAGGAATTCACTACACAAAAGTGGCAGTGGGAGGAAGTGGGGTCAGGAAGAGCTGCTGGAAACGACCACAGTAAAGTAAGAGCATGGCTTACTTTGAGTTCCTTTAAGTAACTTTTTGAAGGAAAGTATAATTTCTTATTTCTGATATCCCAGCAAAGTCTGGCAAATCATCACCACTCAAAAACTGCTTGTCGAATGAATGCTTTAACTTGATAGACAGTGCCAAGGTACTCTTTTTTTTTTTTTTGACAAAAGCATCAGCTCTCTGCCCAAAGCAAAAAGAATGTGTAGCCCTCACACCCCAAAGCTCATCCTGCAGCAAAATGCCTGGAATACTATCAACTTTCCTGAAAGAAGATTTATTACTTGAATCCATCCATCCTTCCTGGTTCCTTCATGTGTTCATGTGTTCATTTACTTATTCACCTTTTTTTTTTTTTTTTTTTTTTGGAGACTGAGTTGCTGTGTCACCCAAGCTGGAGTACAGTGGCACGATCTCGGCTCACTGCAACCTCCGCCTCCTGGGTTCAAGCCATTTTCCTGCCTCAGCCTCTCAAGTAACTTGGATTACAGGAGCCTGCCACCATGCCCGGCTAATTTATTTTTTTGTATTTTTAGTAGAGATGGGGTTTCACCAGATTGGCCAGCCTGGTCTTGAACTCCTGATCTCAAGTGATCTGCCTGACTTGGCCTCCCAAAGTGCTGGGATTACAGGCGTGAACCACCACCTGGCCTATTAACCAAATTTTAACGATCACATGACTATGCTAGTTACCATGGAGGATTCAAAAATGATAAAGACGAAGACTTAGCCTCAAAAACCTTTTTGTCTACCAGGTTGTTATCATGTGCACGAATATTCATGAAACAAGACAGAAGAAAGCCTGGACTGCATGACAGAGATAAAAATAGAACACTAAGAACGAAGGTAAATAAATCATTTTAAACTGAGGTATTGGGTAAAGGATACGCTAGTAAAATGAAGAATATGGAAACATTTTGACAAATATATATGGGAAGGGGGAAAGGTGAAAACCCATTCAAGATTGAGAGCAAATACTAACAAAGGAGAAGGGCAAAGTGTACTCAAGAGGGAGCAAAAAAATCTAGTTTAGTAGGACATGAAAAATTGTAGAAGTAAAGGACTGCAAGTGAGAAAATAGATAATCATCAGACTTGAATAATTTCTTATATATTTAATGCTTTTATCTTGTTGACAATGTTGTATTCAGAACTGGGCCTTACAATGATAATTTTAACAGAAATGCAAAGAATTCATTGGATAAAATAGAAATGGAGAGTAGAAATGTAGTCAGGAGGTATTTTCTTTATTTTTTTATTTTTACATTTATTTATTTATTTATTTATTTTGAGACAGAGTCTCACTCTGTGCCAGGCTGGAGTGCAGTGGCATGATCTTGGCTCACTGCAATCTCCTCCTCCCTGGTTCAAGGGATTCTCCTGCCTCAGCCTCCCAAGTAGCTGGGACTACAGGCGCCACCATGCCCAGCTAATTTTTGCATTTTTAGTAGAAACTGGGTTTTGCCATGTTGGCCAGGCTAGTCTCGAACTCCTGAGCTCAGGTGATCTGCTCACCTCGGCCTCCCAAAGTGCTGGGATTACAGCGAGAGCCACCGCGCCCCGCCATCAGGAGGTGTTTTCAACAGTTCAGCTAAGAGATTTTTAAAAGTCTTAACAAGGATGAGAGATGAATTTGAATGACATGGCAAAGGTGGGATCAAATGGCTGTAATAACTAGCTGGTTACTGGCTTCTTATACCAAAACAAAAGTTGAAGAGAGTGCTTGGGTAATTGGCAAAAGGTGATGACCTGAGAATGTAAAGCAAGAGGCAGCCTGGGAAGAAATACAATGAATGTGGTCAGGTGCCTGGGAGAGCAATACCAGTTTATTAGAAGCATGCTTAGGCCAAATTGTAATTATGGACACAATTTTTTATGTGAGATCTTCGAAACCAAACCATCATAAAGTGCCTTATTTTATGACAATGTTAGAATCCTGTCCAAAAATTCCATGGGTGTGTCATCTATCAAAAGTTATGTAAATACCTCATTCTAGTATTTCTCCCAGTTGTGTTATGGTCTTCTATCATCCATCTTCAAATTTACTTGCTTTTTTTTTTTTTTTTTGAGACAGAGTTTTGCTTTGCTGCCCAGGTTGGAGTGCGATGGCGTAAACTCGGCTCACTGCAACCTCCGCCTCCTGGGTTCAAGCAATTCTCCGGCTTCAGCCTCCCTAGTAGCTGGGACTACAGGTGCCTGCCACCACGCCCAGCTAAGTTTTGTATTTTTAGTAGAGATGGGGTTTCGCCACGTTGGCCAAGCTGGTCTTGAACTCCTGACCTCAGGTGATTCGCCTGCCTTGGCCTCCCAAAGTGCTGGGATTACAGGCATGAGCCACCACACCCGGCCTTCAAATTTACTATCTATAATCACGTCCCACTCTTGGTTAACTACAGCCTCCACTTTAATTAAATTTGTTAATTCTGTTTAAAGCATCACATATTAAAATCACACCACTATCGTTGTATTTATGTTATTTCTTTTACCTGAAAAATCCTTAATTCCCATCCAAGTTTGCACATCTTTAAAGAATCAACCTAAATCCCAGGCTGTTTTAAAACCTGCCGTTATGAGGATAATTGTACATGTTCACCTTCACCTTCTTTTTACATCCCATGCCACTCTTTATACCTCTATTATTCTGTTTTGCATCAAATCCCAGTGTAACTACCCTCTTACTTACAGTGTAAATATCCCTCTTACTCAGTTGTAAGCTCTTTGAGTATAGACACAATGTACACCACTTCATTTTTTGCCCATGATAAGAACTTTTTTTTTTTTTTTTTTGAGACAGAGTCTCACTCTGTTGCCTAGTCTGGAGTGCAATGGCGTCATGTCCACCCACTGGAACCTCCACCTCCTGGGTTCAAATGATTCTCGTGCCTCAGCCTCCAGAGTAGCTGGGATTACAGGCATAAGCCCCCATGCCCGGCTAATTTTTGCATATTTGGTAGAGACGGGGTTTCACCATGTTGGCCAGGCTGATCTCTAACTCCTGACCTCAGGTGATCTACCCGCCTCGGCCTCCCAAAGTGCTGGGATTACAGGCATAAGCCACAGTGCCCAGCCTATATATAACAGGTACTTAATAAACTTAGTGAAAACCAGGTATCTGCCAACACCCATAAATTATATTCAAGTAGAAAAGTTCAATGGGAGAATACAATATTTGAATGAATAACTATCTTAGAAATGACACGCGGTTTGAAGGGAACAATATAAAATACTAGATTAGGGCAATGCTCCTCAAACTTTAATGTGTGTAAAAGCCACCTGGGTGGGAATCTTATTAAACAGATTCTCCAGAGAATTTGATTCAGTAGGCCTGGGGTAGGGCCGCGAACTTCGATTTCTGATAAATTCCCACATGCTGCTGAGGGACAAAATACTGAGTAGCATTAGTTGAAGGGGCAAGCTTGATGTCATAATGCCTGGATCTAAATTCCACCACTACAATGTACTGGCTTTATAATATTAAGTTACCAAATTTCTTTAAACCTCACTCAGCTTCCTCGCTTAAAATGGCAATAATAATGGAACTTCTTGGGACTGAAATAATAACTAATCCATAAAGCATGCTTCCCGTAGTGCCTAAAACATAGTATGTGCCCAAAAATTAGGTGTCAGTGTGAGTACTTAATGGTACAAATAAGTCAACAGATTCCTAAAGGGGTCATTAAACTATGGGCCGCAAGATGATCTGGCTTGTTGCCTGTTTTGGGAATGCTGGTGAATTAAGAATAGTTTTATGGTTGTTTTTTGCTTTTTTTGTTTGTTTTTGTTTTTTGAGACAGAGTCTCACTTTGTTGCCCAGGCTGCCGTGCAGTGGTGCAAACACAGCTCATTATAGCCTCCTCGACCTCTGGGGCTAAAGCAATCCTCCCATTTCAGCCTTCTGAGTAGCAACGACACTACATTGGACTAATTTAAAAAAAAAAAAAATTGTTTGTAGAGATGGGGTCTTGCCATGTTGCCCAAGCTAGTCTCAAAATCCTGGCCTCAAGCAATCCTCCCACAGTGCTGGAGTTACAGGCTTGAGCCACCATGCTCAGTCCTAAAATGTATACTTTAAGGCTCTTTACATCAAAAGATTGTCACCAAGTGACTTCATCAGTGAATAAGATTAGAACCATCAATATTTCTGGCTTATCTGACAGTAATGTTCAGTGGCTGCAGTTTATAATGTAGCAGTACAAAAGTAATGAAGGATTCTTAGAAAACAGATAACACAAAAGAACTGGGAAATAAGATGAATTTGAGGGATAAGAGGTAGAATGAGGTACTTACTATCAAAGCTCCTCTGATCAGAAAATGCTGTTAATGTCCCAACCCACTTTTTAAAAAGTCGATATTTATTGTCTTTTTTTCTGATTATAAAAACATATTTATAATATTTGGAAAATACAAAAACATACACGGAATGTAAATCAGTCATTCCCAGTATTAGAGATAGTCATGTTTAAACATCTTCACTTTTATAAAATTGGGATGTTACTGTACAAAATGGTTATTTTTTTAATGTGATATTTCTCCAAAATCCATGTGTTCTCTGAGAACATTGTCTTCAATAGCCAAGGGTGTCCCATTTTATAGAAATGCCATGATTTATTTAATTATTGCCCTCATCATTTGATTTTAGGTTAAGGTTTTGTTATTATTTCCGAAGAATGCTGAAATAAACAAGCTTGCTTATAATATTTCTACATATCTGATTTTTTTCCTGCTATACGTTACAATAATAAACAAAATTGTCTAAATTTGTGCTGCTTTCAAGGGAAGCAGAAGAGAAAATTATAGACAAGGGTAATGATAATTAAGCAGTCTCTCTCCTCTCTCTCTGGTTTTCCAGATTTCCAAACCACACCAATTTTGGGGATTTCTACCTAATAATAAGTAACATTAAATGACGTATTATTTTTTACCAACAATCATTTTTTTAACCCCCCCTTCCTAAATTCATACCATTATAATCAGGAAAACAAAGTTCCCCCTTCCCTTAGAAAAAAAGGCAATTATCTTATCAAAAATATTTTATTTACAAAAAATTAATTATACTATACATCCTATACTGGAAATACATTGAATAATTGCTAAAATAAATACAGGCAATTAATTCAACTTTTTATAAGAATGAGAGAATTTGACATTTGAATGTTATCAAAGCTTAACTTAGAACATAAATAGTTAAAAAGGCAAACTCAAGTTTTCGTCTCATTTATTGGCATGGTGTGATTGTTTCCCACAAGCTCTCCAATCAGTGAGAGTCTTGAGTTTCAGAAGATGTACCTTTTTGTACTCTGAAGGTAGAATGTGCAGCTTTTTCTTAGGCAGGATAGATGTAACATAGATGACTGCATAAAAAAGAGGCAGAAAGGCAGGAAGCCCATTTTTTTTTTTAACACTTCTCCATGTGTCTCTGCCTCACCATAATGCTGTTTATTCAATTATTCATATATTCTGTTCAACACAGGTCTACACAGCACCAGCTACAATGCAAGGTCAATCGTGTAAAAAAATAAAACTGGAAAATGGAGGCCTTGTAGTAACTATATTGGCCAAGTTCAGAGTATTTGGTTCAATAATTTTTATATGTACCAATCATTGATATACTTATTAAACCTTGATGTCACTTTTACTGTGTAGACATTTTTATACAGGTCCAGAACAGGAAATAGGAAGCGATGATCTGTATAATTTAGAAAAAAAAAAAATTCCTCATTTTAAAGTAAAAGAGGATAGATACTTGGTGATTCTATCTGCCAATTTTGAATTTATGTGTTTTATAATTTATCCAACTCACCTGTGTAAACATTATACTAACATGTAAAGTGAACTGGCAAGTTGAAAAAAAAAAGACAGGCAAAACATGTTCAATGTATAGGTAGGACCCAGTAAATTCAGGCCACAGAACAAAACCTTTGATAAACTGCATTGTATGTGTCCAAATTATACAGATAATTTCTCCACTTTCCACTTGAGTTGGTCTGTGAAAACAATGCGAGAATCTCCAAAGATTATTCACCTTTGATACCCATGTTTCGTCCAGTGCTGGATGCCTACTGTTTTCTTTCAAAGACTATCATTCCCTTTTTTAAAAAATCTTATGAAAAAATTGCACTGCCTTTGGCCTTGATTTTCAATGATTTTTTTTTAACGTACACACAAAAGTGTGTATTTTTACTTCCAAAGTGTGACAGGTATATTGGCCTTTTGTAAAAGAAATAAAAACAAAAAGTTAAAATGTTGAAAGTTTAAATACTTTTTTCACAGAAATAAACTATTCAATTTTAAAAGGTAGAGAGAGAGAAACATTTTATTCTTTCTATCATAAACATCAGTCAACCAAGCTTCACATTTTGGGCAGGATTTTTTAAGTATAAATTTTTTAAGAACTTATTTTATTTTAAAAAAGGAAGAACAGGTTTATTTTGGCAGAGAAGTAAAATATAGAATATGCAAAATTTGTCTTTAAGATTGGCATACAAAATTTAAAAACACAGTACAATTATATCAAAATACAGCACAGCCAACGGCCTTTAAAACTTCCTTTGGCATTTCATTTGGTAAAGTTAAAAAGAAAATTCTTCCTTAAAAAAAAAAAAATTATCTATCAAAACAGTCCATAAGTTAGGTTGTATAGGTTGAAAGAACTTTTCCTTGAGTTTCCAAAATCCTTTTCTTCCATGATAACCCACATAAAGCATGGCTAGTGAGGTATATAGGGCAAAACACTTTCAGGCGGATGCACAGTAAAGAAAAAGTGCATAAACAAAGAATTCATCCCATTTTCATAGAAATAACAGGTTAAATCTGAGTTTCTTCTTGTTGATGTATTGTTTTACTTTGGCAGAATGAAAATAAACCCACATAAATGTCTTTGTTCAAGTCCCAGCAGCAGTGATATGTCTCCTTTGGTGGCATTATCTGATGCCACAATACTGTACAGCCCCTAGAGGAACTAAGGTGTTGTGTGTGACTGCAAACGTCAAACCATGGAAGATCATACATCAAGCACCATGTCATACTGTTGTCCCTTCTTCCGCCTGCCACACTTGTTGATGAGAACAACATACAGCGTCAAAAGCATGACCCAATAGCATGCATAGAGCAACGTTCCAACAATGAGAACTGTCTGTTTGGATTCTGAAAATGGCCTTTTAGATTCCTTATAAATGGTGAAAATCACACCACCCAGGAGGATTGTAAACCAAACTGACACTGGAATGAGTCCTATGAAATTAACCACAATGGTTTTCCTTCCTGATGTGCCCCACCCAGCTTTGTTTATTGTTGCAATTGCAAACATCTTGGCGGGAAGTAAACTTGACATGTATAACACTGAGTAGAGAGACATGAAGACCATGACGATATTTCCTCTAAGGCAGCTGGCAAAAGATGATTTTATGAGACCTACTAGCTGGACAGTTAACAAGAAGAGGAGAATGTTCCAAATTTTACCCCGGTAGAAGAGCTGGATTACTGTGGCGATGAGAAAGAAAGGAAAGAATCCAGTGATAATCGCTTCATAGGTCATCCACAAGTGATGTTTGTGAAACCACATTGCATTGTACAGCCATTCTCGGAAGTAGGACTTGCTCCAACGGGTCTGCTGGTTCAGCCATCTGAGATATTCTATAGGTGTTTCAGTAAGGCACTTGGATCGAGCTGTGTATTTTGTTGCATAGCCCAGACTCAGCACCCGGTTCGTGAGATGCCTGTCATCACCAAAGCTACATTGGTTGCCCATAAATTCTTGATTGTACCAATCTTCCACAAACTCATGCAACAAGGAGTTTCTGTACATTCCCAGAGGTCCACTAATGCACTGGACACACCCAAAATAAGACTGACAGGCCCTTTCTATATTAAAAGCCATCCAGTATCTCACACTGCTGAGGAATGAGATCCAGGAATCATACTTGTTTAAAATCTGCAAGAAGAAAAACATAAGTAAAAGGTAAGCTTTAGCTAAAAATTCCAGCAAAACCTGTTCCATCCTGAGGTAACTACCTGGAGTAAGATTTGTTATTTTATTCTCCTATTTTGGCATCCTTCCTCTTTTTGGTGTGGTTATTTTATGTTTTCTCTGATTCTCTGATTCTGCTACTAATTTGTTACGTTGTATGCATGTGTTGCGATTCTTTGATGGTGAATATCTTTTTCTACTTCATCCTCTATCCTCTTTCTGCTATTCTTATTCCGTTTGTTGTGTTATCATATTGAGATATTTATTTATTTAGAGATGGAGTCTCTATTTATTTAGAGACTGCACTCCAGTCTGTCACCCAGACTGGAGAGCAGTGGCATGATCTCGGCTCACTGCAACCTCCACCTCCCTGGTTCAAGCGATTCTCCTGCTTCAGCCTCCCAGGTAGCTGGGGACTACAGGTGGGCGCCACCAGGCCTGGCTAATTTTTGTATTTTTAGTAGAGACGGGGTTTTGCCATATTGGCCAGGCTCGTCTTGCTTCTGACCTCAGGTGATCTGCCCACCTCGGCCTCCGAAAGTGCTGGGATTACAGGCGTGAGCCACCGTGCCCGGCCAAATTGAGATCTTTTTTTTAGGCTTTAGTTCTCAATTCCTAAACTCTTTTCTCCCAGGCACTCTTTCATAACATCTAAGATATGAATGTTTTTGGGTCCCAGTTCCTCCTGGGATTTAATCCTCCTAGGATTAATTTCAAACTGATCCTATCCTTGGCTATTAATTTTCCTCTCCTTTATCCATGCTTTTTGGCAATACCAGCAATAGGAGAGTTTCCCATGGCCTTCCTGCAAAATTTGAATCGTGAAATAATGCTTTTTATAAAGGCTATTGAAAATTATCAGCTTTTTTGGCAATATTTCTAAATTCTCTGTCTCAATTTTGTTCAGTTTTCGTCTGGATTTTGCAAGCTTCCTTTTCTTTAAAATCACCAGGCTATTTTTATGTCCCTTCTAATGTAATTTCTTTGCCTTTGCTATCAAACTACATATCTAAAATGGGTTATACAGCCAGATAATATCTAAATTTTAAAGTCTATTTTCCATGTGCTTTCTTACCTTTTGCTAAAGTCTAACCTCATATTTGCAAGGCAATCTTATTTTAATCTTCACATATTTTCACATATTCATTTTTCCAAATGTCAAATTATCTCCATTAATATTTGTTTCATTGTTTCTTCATCAATAACAAATGATGAACAATATTGGAAAACCACTTATCTGTTCTTTGCCTCTCTCACTAGTATAAATTTGAGTCGCTGTTTTTTTTTTATTCCTTTTTGACTCAGATTTTTTTTTTAATCAACCACATATTGATCATCCTTTAGGTATATTGGTATAAGATATATATCAATTTCTTACCATACTTCTGTTTCTTTTTTCTTTTTTTTTCAGACCAAGTCTTACCCTGTCACCCAGGCTGAAGTGCAGGAGCATGATCTCGGCTCATTGCAACCTCCACCTCCCAGGTCCAAGTAATTCTCCTGTCTCAGCCTCCCAAGGAGCTGGGACTACAGTCACACGCCACCATGCCCAGCTAATTTTTGTATTTTTAGTAGGGATAGGGTTTCACCATATTGGTCAGGCTGGTCTCAAACTCCTGACCTCAGGTGATCCACCTGCCTCAGCCTCCCAAAGTGCTGGGATTACAGGTGTGAGCCACTGCATCTGGCTCATACTTCTATTTCTTAATCCTTGTAATGAAATAATTTTTAGCAGAACATGAAATATTAAGTTATGGCCCAAAGATAGATGGTGGAAATCATTACACATTTATTTTAACTTGCATATCACTTATCAGCTACTACAGAAATGGGTTATACCCCAGGACTAAGCAAGAAAGTTCTAAATTATATTTCAATTTACATAGGAAAAGAGGCAGTGAAGCAGATCCAAGGTACATTTCAATGTGTCTCAAGCACCAAGAACAACACCTGGCACAGAGTTAGTGTTTAATAAATGTATGTTCAATGAGTCAATGAGTAAAAGTGCTCTTAAAAGTGTTTCATGCAAAAAAAAAAAAAAAAAAAATGAAGCCATGTACCTGGACATCTCCCCCAACACCTCCAACCATAGGATCTTCTTCTAAAACTTTTACCATCTCCACAGATGAGGCTGGGTCAAGCATAGTATCTGAATCACAAACCTGCAAAGAAGAAAATGAAAAATGAGTTAAAGAACTATAAATACATGCCCTGTAGTCAAAATTTCGCATACATACTGTGTCCTCATCTTACTCTCACAAGGCCTCAGTAACAGAGATATGATGGTGATAACAGAGGCCTTGTTATATCACGGCCAACACAAAGAGCCTATTTTTCAGCAAACTCAATATTTAAGTTAATGGTATTGCTGGGTAGAACAGCTGAAGTGATGTGCTAAGTATGACTTGTAGCGTGATCAACTTGTCCCAGTTTGCCATACATGCGCCCCATTTTGTCAATGAAAGTCTCGCATCCTAGGTAACCTCCAGTCCTGGCAAACTGTAATGGGTGGTCCCCCTAGAGGTCTGTTTAAGGAAAAAAAAATGTTTTTTAGTTACCTTCAATAAGCCTTTTAGGCTTTTTTGTCTTTCAGGTCTGAATGATAAGAAAATTCTATGACGTTATTGAAAGGGAGACACATTTAATGATTTTACCTTTCATTTTAATATGGTAAATAAATGACAGGACAGCAATTCTCCTACATAGGATTGTGTAATTCTAAAGCAATAGTATAGCTCTAAAGATTATATAGTTCTAAAGTTTATATGACCTGGGCTTAGCAAATGACACTGCATCAGGAAGGGGATTTGCAGGACCTTCAACACCTTTTTATTCTGAAGTATTAAGTGTTCATCTAGCCCTCTGAATTTAAAAGTGGATATAAATCACTTTAAGCTATTCTGGAAATGCCCATTGTTGTTTTTAAACACAAACTTTCTATGAGCCAAACAAAAGCAAGTCTGAAACCAGACCAACCACAACTTCAAGACAATTGTTGGAATTAGTTTATAACTGTGTATTCCTAACAGACATTTCTATTGGAGGCTCAAGGGCACAGGGCTATAAACTGTGCTTTCCTTTCCAGACCGATTTCCAAATCAATTAAAAAATTAAGCAGAAGAATAACAAAGCAAATGGAAAAACAAACTATTACCTGTACACTTACAAAGCTGATATGGAGAATAGGGCTTTATATGTGGAAAAGTGGGCTTCATAATTCTGTTTCCCAGAATTACACAGTCCTGGAGACTTTACTCAGTCCCAGAGAAGCTCTCAGTGGGACTAGCCTCCTGCAGATACAGTGTATGGCCCTTCAAAAGGTACAGCTGATACCTGTTCCTGGGGGATTGTCCACTCCCAAAAGCCAGGGAGAAAGAGCTGGGTTTCCCCTTATTCCTTCCACACTCACTAATAAGATTAAGTCATTCTTTTTCTCTTAGGAAAGGAGTGAGACAGCTGGAAAAGGCTGGTGGGTTATACCTGCCAATGGAGCTTCCTCCATATGATCAGAGAAAATCAGAAATAGAAAAAAAGTAGGAAAAAAAAGTCCCCATCTCTCTATCCCTGCAATATTTACTAATTGGACATGCTATTTTCTGCTGAATGCTGCGAAGTCTTAACAAATATAAATTGATCAGAATTGTCATGGGATTAATCAGCCTGACATCCCCATTCAATGAATGGCATGATTGGCAGAGACTGAGTATTTATTATCTGCAATTCCCATTATTCTGCCATCAAGTCTGACTATACCGGTCAGACTGAATCAAGATTTAGCCGATTTTTTAAATATCAAAATAAATTATTTAACAGTTCTGCAAACCACTCTATAAACATAGTATTTCAGCCTGAGCAACAAAGAGAGACCCTGTCTCACAGAAAATAGTGTTTGATATACCAGTTTTGAATTAAAAAAAAAAAGAAATTAACCAATTAGTAGAAGCATAAAGTCTCAGAATTAAAGGAGACTCTAGATAATGTAGCATGAGTCCCTCACATTAGTAACTAAGGAATCCCAACATTTTTAAAAGCATTTA
This sequence comes from Mandrillus leucophaeus, assembly GCF_000951045.1. Classification (NCBI taxonomy): domain Eukaryota; kingdom Metazoa; phylum Chordata; class Mammalia; order Primates; family Cercopithecidae; genus Mandrillus; species Mandrillus leucophaeus. The sequence goes on from NW_012101288.1 coordinate 3,816,056, forward strand.
GGCTGGGTGCAGTGGCTAACACCTGTGTTATGAAGAGCTGTGGGAAGCCAAGGCAGGGGGATTGTTTGAGCCCAGGAGTTTGAGACCAGCCTGGGCAACACAGCAAGACCCCATCTCAAAAAAATAATAAAATAAAATAAAAAATAAAAGTATTTACCTCAATTTTACTAATAGCTTTTTTATTTTTCTGAAAAGGTTTCATGTTAATGAAGAATGCTGGTGAAAATAGCAATTTAAATGTGTTATTGGAAATCATAATGTGTGGAGTATATGGGGCATCAGAAAGTGAACCTATCACCCTTCTAGGTTTAATTATAGCAATTGTGGCGTTAACTTCTGAATTTTTAAAACTTTATTCTCCTTATTTAGAAGCACTCATTTTCTAAATGAAACCCTAATGATTATTTTTGTCATTCCATTTAGGTTCAGCATAGTCTCACTTATTTTAAGAAAAAAAAAAAATCAGGCAGAAGCTAGGCATTCGTTTTTCATTATAAAAAAACAGGATTTTACTGACACTTGGGTTTGTATCCAAGCATCCCAAGTCTCCGGAACCTAGAATAATTCCCCCGAAAGTAATGTTTTGCCTCTCCCATGCCCTGTCTATCCCTGGTTTGTATGTGGCTACGAGCTGGGCAGCAGGTCTGTGATGAGGCTAGAAAAAGGTGAAGGAAGAAAGTCTAACTCATCTTTAACCTCCAGCATCCTGATTTTATGACCACACCCACCTCTGTTGACTCAAGCTGGAAAAGGTAAAACCAGGCTAAAATAAGACTAAAAACAACAGGAAGGGGGCAATCCAGAGTTAATGTTCAAATAACTCCGTCTGCTTGTGAGCACAAGCAAGCCAGGAGAACTGCCTCTTTGAAATGACTACACTGGAACCAAATTTATGAGGTTCTGCATATTTAAATTGGTTCCTGCCCCTCCCAATTTCCAATAGCAAAGTGCCAGAAGTTCTCTGAGAGAGATTGTTCACATGGTGAATGTAGCTATATCAGAAAGAAAAGCTCAGAAATCTCTTGGGAAAGGGTTTATTATCGAGGGATTTAACAGCTTTAAAATTTTTCAACTTCTGGATGCTGTTTGGTGATAGAATGCCAGCTAGAAAGTCATGGTCTTTGACAGTTTGTGAAAGCATGTGTATTCACGGACACAAGGGAATTTCCTCAGTAGGGTGTAAAGAGCATAACTTTTGCCCTTCTTAACTCCATACAGCAAGAACAGGTTTTCTAGCCATCTCCTCACTCATCAATAACAAGTATGTAGTTTCATGAATGTCAGCTAGTTAGCCCTGGATTAGAATCTGTGGGAGACATGCACCAGTTCAAAGAGAACTGAACCTCACATAAGGAAAAACTACAGGACAGGATTTGCACACAGGAAAGAGAACAAACTGAAACATCTTTTTGGCCACACTAAGTGCATCAGTGTAATTTGTTGAAACCACATGATCACTAGTTATAAGATTTCTCACTAGAAGATACGGAAATGAAGCAAGTCACCAACTTTTGAGTAAATGAAACACGTCAAGACAAGAACACGTTATTTAGAAGAACCAGCCACCTCAGTCTTAACCACAGAATCATCCACTAAATTGCATAAGACCATCACTCTTCGTGCCTCACTACTCCAGCCAAGAGTTAATTCCCTCCATTTCCTCCCTATCTAAAACAGGGATTGGCAAACCAAGGCCCACTGGTCAAGTCTAGACTGCCACCGGTCTTCATATGGGTCATGGGCCAAGAATGGTTTTACATTATTCAATAGTTGAAAAAAAATCAAAAAGAATATTTTGTGACACATGGGAATTATATAAATTTAAATTTTAGTGTCATAAATAAGCTTTTATTGGAATTCAGCCTTTCCTGCTCATTTACTTACTATTTATGGCTGCTTTTCATCCTGCAACAGCAAAATTGGCTAGTTACAACAGAGACCATATAGCCTGCAAAGCCTAATATTTACTATTTAGCCTTTTATAAGCAAAGTTTGCCAACCCTGGGTTCAAAATAACTGGTTACAGGGGGAAGGTTCTGCTTTCTTAAAAATAACAGTGAAGTTGAGATTAAATATGTTTGAAGCCCAATTTTAATTTAGTAGATTTTGCAAAAGCTGTCTCCATCTCCCTATGTTAGGAAAAGCCTGAAATATAGGATATTAATAAATTAGATTTTCTTCAGCCAAGATTTTGCCTATTACAAGAGCAAGTACCCATGAAATCAAGAAGTCTTAATTAAAGCCTGAGGCCCTGTAACTTACTACTTCTATGACCTTGAACGAGCCATTTGCCATCATCATGGGACATTTGTGAGACACTGCAAATAAAAGTACCTTGTGAATTACAAAGGACTGCATTCCATTAGTATAAGGTAATAGTCTTCAATATTTTATACTTTCTAAGTAAACCCACACCTAAAGGATTATGTCAATTATTATCACAAATAGATGGCTCAGTAGCAACGATCACTAATAGGAACATAGGAATTGATTACATATAGAGAATCTCTTACCACATGAACAAACTCAAATTTATCTGGAAGCCATCTATAGCATTCCTGTCTGTTCTAATTTATCTCACTAATCTTAGAGTTAACTTATCTCACAACAATCTAAATAAAAATCTCCTGCAGAAATACTATTATCTATTCCACCAGATGCCTTTCAAATTTTAAGATCCAAGTCGAAAATGCCAAATCTCCATGTTTTACTTTTAATGTCTTCTTTTTTCAGACTGATGGATCTCCTCACTTCCTCCCATACCACTTCAAAGGGCATTGACAGCTAACACAGCAAGAGAGAAATCTTAATTACTCTGGCTGCCTTCAATGAGGAAACAGGTTGAAAATAAATCAAAACTTTTTCTTTGGCTACTGGCTTCACCTTTTTCCTGCTTGTAAGGCTTAACCCTTCATTTTAACCTTCACCCTTCATCTTAACCTTGACCCAGTGAGACTATCTCTAGAATGTATAGAATTTGTTCTTGGTTCCTCCCACAACTTAACCCAAAAGTAAATAGAAATTCTGCATCCCCCCCTCCACCGCAGCCCAATTTCTCTAGTAAAAAGGGGTAATGGCAGGAACAAAAAATTCCACAAATACTTACTTAGTAAATACAAGATGTTACCATTCCCCCTGAACTCCTACCAGTACAACCTCAGAGCAAACACACTACTGAAACAAACAAACAAAAAAAGTACTATATAAGGCCTTGGAATCAAATTCACCTGGATCCCAACCCACCATTAACCAGTTATATAAACTTGGACTGGTTTCTTCACTACAGACTCCTTACCTCCTGAGCTTCCATTCTGTAGGTGAAAAATATAGTTAATCATACCTACCTCATAAGTTTGTTGTAATGGTTAGTTAATAAGATAATGATTGTAAAGCTCTTAATAATGGCTAGCTCATATAAATGCTCAATAAATGGAACTCATATATACTAAAAAGTAGACCACAATACATGCAAGATTTGGGGGAAACAAAACAGTGAGGACAGAAGTTGACTTTACAATGATGGAATATTATACACAATTTAACATTTCTCATACAACCAAAAAAAAAAAAATCCAAAGCTCTAGTGCATGTTCATTTATCAAGATTGTATAACTTTATTTTTTAATCTTGATTTTCTATTTATATGAATTCTAGATGAATAGAATTTACATATAAACATAGCTAAGTTAAGCAGCCTCAAATTAAGCAGCAAATGCAAAATCATAAAATCTAAACATTTTAGAGCTATAAATCTTTTTGAAATTAATGAATAAAACCATTCCAGAAAAAAAAAAAAAGTCCTCAATGAAAACATCCTCTTTCCTTTGTGAAGGGAACAGGGGATGGGGAGGAGGTTCTTCTCTTGTAGTAATTTGGTTTATGGTACAGGATCTCAAATCTAGCCAACAGAAAGCCTTTACGTCATAGACACCTATGCAGTTTGGTACTTCATTGTAATTCTTATTAAAAGGAATTAGGAATATACAAGCATTCCTTAGCAGAATGAATTATCCAAATTATTATAAAATAATTCCTGCCTTCCGACAACCAATCTCTTCCAATTATTAAAGTGAAAAAAAAGGAGTCATTTGGTTATTCTCTTTTCCTTTCTAGGAAAGTTGAAAATGAGCAAAAGTTATAAAAGGTGCAAAACAAAGGTGAGGAGCCAGCTGGCAAAGTTAGAAACCAAATGCTGTCACCTCTAAGGCTTAAACCATGAAGGACCCTTATTCCAAATGTTTGAAATTCTCATTCTAAAGAAGAGAATCAGGAAAGCTCATAATGGTGCCCTTAAATCAAGATTTATATTCGAGAAGCAATCTGGGGGAAAAAGGCAGATTAAAAGTGAGAGTGAGAAACATGATAGTAACCGACAAATGAAAATTCTGATACCGCTTTTTCTTTTGATCTTGCTCTAGCAGAGCTTCAGGATGTTGCCAGATATAATTAAGATGTCAGAAGAATTACACCAATACTGACTTAACAATCTTGAGCTGAAGGAGATCTTAGAGATCATCTGGTCTACTACCTCAATGGATGATTCATTAAGGCCAGGACCACAGCAGGTAAACAACAAAGTTGGGTACACAATTCAGATTTCCTCATTCCTATTTCAGTGAGCTCTTAGTCTTATCCTCCAAAATGAAAGACACAAATAAACTTACTATTCTCAATACTGGCCCGCAGAATATTTCAGTTGCTCAGGCTTTCTATACAGAACAGAACAGGAACCAGTCAAATGTTATACACAGTTGATTATCATTATTTATGGTAGTTATATTACATAAAGTTGCCAGGAACACTGAACTGGAAAATACTGAAAATGTGCTTCTAGCAGAAACACAGGGCTAGGTTCCTCCGAACCTCTGGCCACAACATTTTTGACAACACATAATCTTGTTTTACCTATGCTTCTGTTTATATGTACCTTATTTAATATACATATGGTTGGTTCATTAATATTGAACTCATGTCCAACAGCATGGTATCTCATGCCTAAAGGAAATTCATCTGCACGAGATGTATCAGTCTTCTTGTGCTTAGGAGCGCTAGATAGCATTTCAGCATTACAGTTCGAGGCCATGTTAAACAGCTACACCGCCAAGGAAAAGCACAAAAAAGGGGAAAATGTGGCACTAAAGACACCATGAAGAGGATAATTGTTTACAGTATAAAAGCTGAAACAAGAAGCCAAAGCATCACCTTGTTTGACCTCAGCTGGAACATGCACACTGGACGAGTCAAATTTTTTGCCATTGTGTGCTTGTTAGCAAATGATCACCTAATGACTGCAATTATTGATTTTAGGGTTACAAGTACATTTTACCAAGTAGACAAATTTACAAATACAGAATCCAGTAATAATCACAGTCAACTCTACTGTTATCAATAATAAAGCCTTACTTTTTTCCAACTCAGAGAATTCTGGATATGTAGAATGCTATGAGATTAAATCAATAATAACATTTCCTCCTATAATCTTCCAGCTTAGATGATGTTCTTATTTGTTATATATTTTCTACCTAGGAAGTCCCTCATGCACACATCAGCGGATTTTTTTGTTTTCCTTTGTCTCATAGACTGGTGGCCACTTGAATTGTAATATGCATGTTCAGTAAGAGTTAGGAATAAAGCAATTATATAATCAAGACATCAATATATTTTAAGTTTTCTGATACCATTTCATTAAAAAAGATAAAAAATTAACATAATCCCAAAGTGTTCTAAAAACAAGGGAAAAATAGAAAAATATACATTGGAAAGTGTCAATTGGTTGGGTATTTGTTTAAGATAACTTTAATTTTGCTTATTGTACTTTTTTAATACTTTTGAAACATGCTGCCATAAGCCTGTGTTACTTTTGTAAATAAAAAAGCCAATATAAACACTACTTCAAAGAGGTACACCAAACTTTTGTCCAACACTAAGCCATACTCAGAACAGGTCAGAATCTACCCATTTTTTAAAACAAAGTTTCTCTAGAAAATACACCGACTATGAATTTTAAAAATCTTGCTCATTCTACTTTAAAAAAAAAATTCATTCCCTTCAACTCTTTTTTTTTTTTTTTCCTTTTTTTGAGACAGGGTCTTGCTGTGTTACCCAGGCTGGCATGATAATGGCTCAGTATAGCCTTGACCTCCTGGACTCTAGTAATCCTTCCACCTCAGCCTCCCAAGTAGCTAGGACCAGAGATGTGTACCACCAAGTCCAGCTAATTTTTTTTTTTTTTTGTAGAGATGAGGTCTCCCTATGTTGCCTAGGCTGGTCTCGAACTTCTGGGCTCAAGCAATCCTCCCGCCTTGGCCTCTTAAAGCACTGCCCTTATAGGCATGAGCCACCACACTGGCCCTCTTTAACTTCTTTTCTCAATTTATTTTTTCCCTTCCTGTTTTCTATCTTCATCTCTGAAAGCACCCATGAGCATCATCAGATAAATTTGCTACCACACTGGGTTTCTCCTTGACTACTGACTCCCTCACTGCTCTATGTCAGCATTAATTATTTGAACAGCTACAAGGCTGAGAGAGCAGTCAGTAGAGAAGACTAGAGATGAAAGCTGAGACAGATAGAGTTAGAGCTGGTAACTGAGAAAGCTTTATTCCCGAGGAGACAAGAGGAAGCAGGTCCAGTGGTCTCAAGGGCATAGATCAAAAGTATAACCTTGAAACAAGAAGTGAGGTTGGATACTCTTGAAACAGTTTAAGAAGAGAGTAAAGATGATCTTGACAGCATTCAGAATCAGTACTTTTGACTTTCTCCTTAATAGGAGGCAAGGTCATCTGTTAGTAGTTAAGCAGAGAGGAGTTTGGATAGGGTTTTGGGAAAGTGGTGAAGGTATGAAATAATAGGCTATGAGAGCAATAAGCAAGACATCTATTCAAGACCAAGTGAAAAGAGTGCTGAAGAGTGCCAAGGATTCGGCTGCAACTGGAAACCAATCCTTTTGGCCATCTCTCTCCACAGTTAAGCAGAATTCTCCAGCAAGTTTGTGAGCATGGTCAATTTCTTACCCAGCCCCCTTTTTCTCTTGCGTATTACCACCTGAACTTCACTTCCTTCTTTCCCTAACCAGCCTGCACTCCAAGTTCCATCACTTGTAATGCTTAGCAGCCAACATCCTCAAACCCTTTTTCCCTTATTTGTCTTTCTGTGGTTTCTGCTTTGTAATGCTCAAACCCTGGGTCAGTCAGAATAGAAGGTGGGAGTGTTTAGTGTTGTGGATTGAACCTTAGGAAATTGCCATTTTTACAGGTCAAATATGGTTAAATACTGGGGGAATTACTGAGGGATGGAAAGATGGAATTACCAGTTTCAGAATGCTAAGACATTTGTACTCCTGTGTGAGTGCTTGGAACTGGCTGAGAGTCCCAGAAGGCATCAGGGCCCAGTTAAGAGCCACTGGTCGGGTCAGTATATCTGGAGACTTCCCCTATCTCAGCCTGGAGGAAGAAAAGTTCTCAAGCCTAATTAGGGCTCTAGCAGGAGCCCTACTCTAATATTTCATATTTTGTATTATTTTTTTCCTGGACAGGCACAGCATAAAGTTGTCAAGGATACAAACAAATTCAAAACAAAAATGATGGGAGAAGAGGGTTTGGGAGGAGCAGGTTTAAAGAAAAGTAAGAAAAAACCCATACAACGAGGCCTTGATTAGAAATGACGAATGTGGCAATTGTTTTAACTAAAAGACAAAATATCAAAACAGATGTTTTCTCATTTAAAGCCCAGAACTTCATTTTTCATATCCTCTATAAGTTCTCATCATCCTTTCCCTTTGAAAATAGCCTATTATCCTCTCATCCAAGCCCAAAGTTATACTATGTAAATACCAAATGTCCAAAGATAACTCAAACTACCTTAACTTGAAAGTTTTACCTTTGAGAAATTAGGAGAAACTTGACAGAGAAATGCTCCCAACTGTCTAGAAGGGAGATTAACATGCAGATTAACATAATGAAGAAATGCCTCTAAACTCTTCAGACATCAACTGAAATTAGTCATATGGTGGCAATTGACAGGTACTATAATTTGAGTAAGGACTAAATGGTAATAAATAACAATAGTAATATAAAAAGCTTTCATTCTATCAATGATAATATCATAAATAACTTTTGCCAAACTCTTGGAATACATTAATTTATTCTATCCAGAAAACTGAGACTCAGAGAGGTGGTCTGGCCCGTGGTCAACCAGCTAGTAATCTCTATGATTAGAACTTTGGTCAATTGACTCTAAAGCCAATGTCCATTCCTATCTCACTACGTGACAACCACTAGGCATGACTCTGTGGCCGTAAAGGACCCTAAAGAATAGGATGGGTTTTCTAAAAACCAGAATTTCACTAGAAATTCTTGAGGAGAGGAAGACCATCCCAGTGCCTTTCTTAAACCAGAGACATTTTTCCCCTCGCAATACCATCATGGCCAAAATCTAATTATTATAAAGTATCTGCAGAAAATTAAAACTAGAAACTCACAGGGACCCTACTAATGTTCTAAAGAAGGAAGCTTCAATGAGAACCAGGAGAGGAGAACCCCTATAGTGAGCTGTCAGGAAATTAATGGGAGACACAGCCTGCCTAATTTTCATGCAGGCAAACACCATCACAAATGCTTTCAAAGGTCAAGTTGCAGTGAGTGAGGTAATGCTGTTTGGAGAGTGAAATAAACATTACTTTGCTTTTGCTCTAAGATTTTTTTTTCCCATTTTTTGTTTTCCTTTTCCTTCTCTCAATTTTAATATTTTTTTTTTGCTCTTTTAAATCAAAATTGTTCTCACCACCCTTATTTTGCCCAGTCTCTGCAAAAAACATTTTACAGCCTCCCTTCAGCCTGCAGATTTTCTCAAGACCCTTCTGCTCAGGCAGACACTATATTTTTACAAAGCTGGAGAGTTTTAGAGTGTGGAAAATGACGTTGGATTTGACTTGGCAGAATCAAGGGGGCAAAGAAGGTAAGAGGGGGGAGAGAAGGGAAGGAAGGAAGGGTCTCCTGTCAAAATAATCCTGATTTTTAACCAATAACACGGCACAAATTAAGCATTTTCATAGATAGTCTCAACAGTTTTACAAGATTTTTTTTTCTCTTTTTCAAAATGTGCTTTCAACAGTCATGCTATTTTCAAATGAACTGAAAGAAGTACTGTGTTCAGAAGGGACAAGGATGGGCTATAGCATATGACTGGACAGATACAAAAGCTGCTTTATTTAAATGTATGTTTGCCCTGGCAGGAATTTGGAGACCTACCTGTACATAATCCACACTTCGTCCCAGTGCTCTGAAGGCTGTGTACATGACTTCTCTTTTTCCACCCCATTTTTGCATGATGCAGATACTTTTGTTGGACAAGACCAATTGCGTTACATGTTGCGAGCTTTCTTTATGTGACTCATCCGTCTCACCGGGACCCTTTTCGTGGAAGTTGTTCTTCCAGATATAAGTGGCTGATTTGTCCCTGCCCATGACTTCACTGAAGATGTCCATCATGTAAAGGTCATCTTCTGAGTTCCCATCTATGACCATGACAACTTTAATCCCAGGGTAGGTTAGCCTTTTCACAGATTGCAAACATTTTCTTAAGTAGTCTGGATCTTCTTGATAGGCAGCGATGCAAAGGGCAACTGTTTTGTTCAACTTTATGGGGGTTTCTAGGGATTTTTTCATTTTCCGGTGCTCCAAAAAGGCAAACAGGCTTTGGATGATGAGGTGTGATGCCAAAAAGGCACCATACAGTCCAAAAGAGAAATAGTAATTATCCGTTTGGATAAACTGGTAGCCAACAATATAAGCAGCTGTGATTCCAAGGAGGAGAGAGACTCCAAAGAGTGTGGTTCCAATTATCCTCAGGATACATAGAAACCTCTCACAATGCATCTGTAATATAATCAAATGATACTTTGGTTAACCATGATTGTCCCACACTTGTTATATACCTAGTATCACAGGGAGAGCATTGGACTAGAAGCATTCAGGAGTTTTAACACTCAATTTTTCACCCAACTCATTGTGTGACTTTCTGCACTTCAGTTTGCTCATCTGCAAAATAGCGATAAGGATGCCTTTCTAGCATACCTCAGGGAGTTGTTTCAAGGGTCAAATGAGATGATGGTACAGGATACTACTGAAAACCAATGTATTAAACGAATACTGCATACATTGCTTTAATGTGTTAGATCACTTGCCTAAGGCTGTACTCTATATATGTGGTCATAGCCAGGTGTGGACCCTGAAGTTTCTAACACCCAAAGCAGTCATTCTTCTATATAGTCCCCTCACCCCTTGATACTGGCCAGTGAAAAACATCCACTGGAGATTTTGCTAAATTTCTCACGTGTAATTTAATCTCACCTCCAAAGCGTATTCCTCAACTTAAATCCTTTCCATGCAGCCAGCTGAGATTGGAGATCAGGATACTGGATTCTAGTACTAGCTCATTAACTAACTGTGTGACCTTGGGTGAGTCCCCATACCTCTCTGGGTCTCAGTTGTTGTTTTGTAAAAATAACTGTTAAATGAGGGATTTTAGAATTGATTATTTCTGAAGTTCCCACTGATGCTAAAAATCTTCCATCCTTAAGTACCTTGCATAGATATCTATCAAAGCCCTCATAATTCTGAATTGTACTCCTTTGTTCCAATGTCTATCTCCTCCATCCACCATCACCAATACTAGATGATTAGATCTGGAGCATCACAAACCTTACTGGAACACAGTAAACACAATAAATGTTTATAGAAATAGTGAACACATTAAAGGACAAATAACATCATGATTTATTTCAGCAAGTGAGTTTCCATCCTGTTAAAAGCTATAGTACATTAAACCTGAAACACATTTCCATTCAATAATAGTCAGTTTTGTAGTCATCCCTAAATTTTGTCTATCTCCTGAAAAAAGTTTTAAGCAACTCAGGGACCAAAGGACCATTTTTCCTAAAACATTTGTATTTCCCAAAGGATTTATATTTCCCAAAGCATTTCTGATGTTTACATTAAAGGGGTGGTTGGCAACCCTTTTTATTTTATTTTTTTCCTCCTGGAGTTTTATTTTCCTCCTCTTCCAAGGATGAACTATCAAAGAAGATATAATTGGTATAAATGTAACATCCTCATCTTTAGTCATTTGCATCCATTTTTGGGCTTTTCTCATATTTGCACATATTTAGTGTTTAATCCTTTTCTTTAATTCAATTGATTTTTAAAAGCTAAGTAAATTTATTTCAAATAGAAACTTAGACTAAGCAATTACCTTTGCAAAATATTTTGCTTGATGTGCTATTTATAATTTCCCAATCCATGTGCCAACTTAACACTGACTGTTCACACAGTATCCTCTAGGCTATTAACAGCTGCATGGCCACCACGCTGCTCAGCTCCAAGAGGCACCATTCACACAGTCACCTGCTATTCCCTGCAATTGTACATTGAGACGATCCTGAGGGGATCTGCACTGTACTTTTGGGAAACCTTAGTGTGGTTTCTTACCAATTGTGTTACCTTTCCTTCCTGAGCATAGACTTGGTGTGGCCAAGGCATTCCAGGCTTTGGAAATTTGAGATGTGCCACTTCCAGTGAGATCTTTTAAGAAAGATAATATACTCCCTCTCATCTCTCTGGCCCTTCAACAGGCTTGATACACATATCAACAATGTTTTAGGGAATTGGAAAGCCCCAAGATAGATGGAGCTTGGTCCTTAGATTGCCATATGAAAGGGAGCCACCCACCAAACAGGAATACCTGCCATGGACTCTTATGTTAGCACAAAATAATTTCTGGATGTTTGTTTGTCCATTATGCATTTGGGGCTCAGTATATTCAACTAGTATAACTTAAATAATGCAAAGCACCCTGGAGATCAGGATTCTAGCTCGCGGACGTCACTTTATTGTTGTTAAATGGAAATAACAGAACTTGTCAAAGACCCCACAGGGCCGTGGTGAGGAGCAAAATGGAACAGTGTTTATGAAAGTGTTTTTAAAAACCAGAAATGCATTGCAGCTTAAAGGATCAGTTAACTAGGAAGCGAAAAAGCAAACATAACAAAAAGAAAATTGGTGTTCCACTTCTAGCAACTATGTGGGACACCATAGCGTGTAATGTTGGAGTTTGATAAATGTAACCTTAACCCAAGTGGAAAGTTTAAACTGTTGGGGAATGGTGAAATGCTGAGTTTTCAGTGAAAGGCAGGCAAGTACAGCATCTCTTGTTAATTAACACAGCTGAGGGGATGCTGAAAACTCCCACGTGGTACATTAACCAATGCCTAAAGGTGCTGGGAGCACCAGACTTGGAACTTGTCATTTCCAAGACGTGAGTCATTCTCACAAGAGTGAAAAATTTCAAGGGGACTAAATCACTTTGCCAGGGAGAAGCTTAAGTGTGTATTTAGCTTGTGTTTAAAATGACCATAGCCAGCAAAAGAACTGCCTGCCATTCTTTTCCATTATTCACATTTTCCTTGCTTTTATCAGCACACGTGGACACAGAGAGTGTTGACATAGCATCTGCTGGCCACAGCTGAAGTGGGAACACCCTCTTACATCATAAGACTCTACAGAATGTCCTTTTGAAGCTTGGGAAAAGTACTTTACTAGCATACTACAGCAACGTGGCTAGAAGTGAACCTTTATATTTCTGCGAGATATCTCAGTGTTGTCTAGTATTGCACACACAGCATCTTGGTACAGGCCAAAGGGCAAAAGGCACATTTTAGAGCCAGCTTTGCTGAGGGAATACATTGATCTCAGGGAATGACACACAGGACGTGTTTCTTTCTAATTTCCCCTGGGCAACTGCACTGATATGGGCACCATATGTGTTAGACTTTCTGAGACAATCCCCAATTCAAATACTGTTTCATAAGCATACTCTCCTTGTCAGACATATGGCTTTATAGTTAAATTGGAAAATAGTTCAATCCTAAATTATAAGTACTTGCTACTAGGTAGAAAGATAATTTAGAAATCTATACTCTCTAAATATTTAAAATTAAAAACTCAGATTTTTTTCCCCCAGTATGAGACTTTGACCTATTAATTGATACCAAATATTTACTAACTTGTATTCTCCAGAGAATTAGGTCAAGCCAAGTATTAAAGAACAGCTTGCTATACTATAATGCATATCATTATATATATCTCCAGAAAGTCAATGGAGATAATCTGTTTTCACTAAAGTGTCCCAAGGACATAAAACACTGCCCGGTTTATAGCTAGCTGGTGTTCAGTAACTATTTGTTGAATGCATGAGTGCAAATGTATTCATCATCATCTTCATTATTATCATTATTATAATGGCAGCTAACATTTATTCATCATTTATTAGGTTTCAGGCAGTGGGGCAAGTTTTTTTTTTTTTTAAAGCATAATCTTATTTACTCTTAATGACTTTGGGTGGTAAGCACATTATTAATCTCATGTTACATATAACTATTCATATAATAAAGATACCAAGACTCTGGGTATTTAATTAACTTGTCATAGTCAAAAAACTAGGAGTTGGATCCACACAGTGGCATAATGCCAGATAATTATTCTCAATAAATTTGCTGAATATATTTGAATCCTCATGACAAAATAGGTGGCATTCTTTTGTTTTTGGCTAATAAAATGTCATCGTATAAGGAAAGATTAGAAAAAAACTTTGAATATTGTTTCCCTACTTTTTTTTTTTTTTTTTTTTTGAGATGGAATCTCAGATCACCCAGGTTCCCAGACTGGAGTGCAGTGGTGCAATCTCGGCTCACCGCAACCTCCCCTTCACGAGTTCAATCGATTCTCCTGCCTCAGCCTCCCGAGTAGCTGGGACTACAGGCATGCATCACCATGCCTGTGTAATTTTTGTATTTTCAGTAGAGATGGGTTTCACCATGTTGGCCAGGCTGGTCTCGAATTCCTGACCTCAGGTGATCTGCCTGCCTCGGCCTTCCAAAGTGCTGGGATTACAGGCGGGAGCCACTGCACCCGGCCCGAAAATTGTTTCCCTACTGTGATAGAAAATGGGAAAGTGGCACTCACTCAAGTACAGACACAAGGCTAGCGAACACTGAGATTTCGGCCTCATGTATTTTCTATGTGGGAACAACCTAAAGAGATATGAAAAGTGCTTGTTTCAAAGGAAGAGCCTGGTTCCATCTATGCAACGGCAATTCTGCTCCTAATGCCAACAGCCAAAATCCTGTCTTACCATAGAAAAGGCACTGGTGTTCCCACTTGTTCCACCTGTGGAGCAGATATACAGCCTTGCTGTTGGCTCATATACCCCAGTGGGACTCTACAGGTCACTGGACCTCGAAGCCATTTCCTCTCCCTTGACCTTTTTGTATTAAGCAGAGAGCGAAGTTCTGAATGAAAGGAGAATAACATCTACTCTCACTGCCCCAGTGCAACAGTGAGAATTGAGTTCAATGGAGTTACCCTAGTTTTCTTTTTCTTTTTCTTTTTTGTTGAGATGGAGTTTCGCTCTTGTTGCCCAGGCTGGAGTACAATGGCACGATCTCGGCTCACAGCAACCTCCGCCTCCCAGGTTCAAGTGATTCTCCTACCTCAGCCTCCCGAGTAGCTGGGATTACAGGCATGTGCCACTACACCTGGCTAATTTTGTATTTAGTAGAGACGGGGTTTCTCCATGTTGGTCAGGCTGGTCTCAAACTCCCGACCTCAGGTGATCCACCCGCCTTGGCCTCCCAAAGTGCTGGGATTACAGGCATGAGTTACTGTGCCCGGCAGTAGTTACCCTAGTTTTCATAAAATGGTCCTTCCATTTTGGATCTGGGAGAAGCTGAAATGAATTCAAATTTATTGAGTCAACATCTGGGAAAGAATACGATTAGGTCTGATGATACCTCTTCTGGGAGGCCTTAGCTTATCTGTCTTTCTAAAGCAACTCCTCTACCCTTGCCCTCTCTTCACCCCGCCATGCTCTCTCCCCTTAACCTGCTTGATTTTCTAAGTAGTATATACATATATATATGGCCATAGAGTATATATGTACATACTCTGTGGCCTTGGGGGCTTGTGTAGTTCAATGATTTCGTTTGTCCTTGCATGAAAACCAGGGCTTGGCTCATAGCAGGGACTCAATAAATAGATTTTCAATAAATAAATAAGCCCATTTGGACTCAGGCAGTCAATGTAGACTGACAGATACAGGTCCTACCCCAATCTTTACTGCAGAGGCAGTGAATATGTGCTAGAGACAACCAAACCCTTAAGGGTACCCCTCAAATAGTCTTTTTTTTTTTTTTTTAAGAAATCATCTCCATAATTTTTCACCCAGATGTCTAAAGGCAATGGTTACAGGGATTCCCAGACCAGGTATAGAAGGCCTTTGGAAAGCAAAGATAGAAAAGGCAGATGGTCCCCAAGAGCATTTACAGGGATTGTGAGTTGCAATCTGAGCTATCTTATGAGCTCAGGGGTCAAGTTTGGGGCATCAACTTTTATTATCTTGAATTCCAGTACCCTTACAGTGTTTATTGTCCATTAATCCATATGCTGCTCTATATTTTGGCTCTAATGACTTGTGAGCATGTGTGCATGTATGTCTTGTCTCTTCAACTAAATAAATTATCTAGTATTAACCAGATTAGCAAATATTTTGAAATCAGTTATACTAGTATTCAAATCCCAGCTCTGCCATCCACTATCAATTTCAGAGAATTTGACCTCTGGAACTAGACTGAGTTGGGATAGAATCCTGGCTCTTCCTTTTAGTGGCTAGATGACCTCGAGCAAGTTATACAATACTTGTCATCTTCAGTTTCTCCATTTATAAAATGGAGCTAATCATATTGACTCATAAAACAGATGAGATTTTAAAAAGGAATCTAAGTATATACTTTATAAAGAAATTGTCAACAATTAGATCTTAGTGATGTTAGCTTCCTGCCAGTAACTACCTAATAACCTTGACTCTCCTTCCATTTAACTCATTACTGATGGGTTAAGTAATAACTATGGCATGATGAAAAGGAGAACTGGGAATCAGAAGAAATGGATTCAAGTCTGCACTCTGCCTCATATTAGCAACCTGGCTCAGACAAACCGCTTGAGGGTTCTATGAATAAGTCATGTGTCCTTGGACAATTCAATTAATATCTTTGAACTTAAGTTGTAAAGTACACTTGTGTCTCTTCATCATTATATTTGAAAATCCACTCAAGACTAGGTTCAGTGTCTTTTTAACTTATAGCCAAGTATTTAAACACACAAAAGCACAAAAGATGATGCGACATTTAAAGAATGTTTCTCTAATGAAGGCGTGAACTGGTTCTAAAACACAGGCTGTCTTTATGCATAAATTCATGTTGTATGGGAGAAGGGGCAATAGGCCTTAAATCATATGCATGATAATTAGAATAGGGAATATTAATCTAGCCTGGTGACACTAGCAGGGATAATAGAGATCTGCTTCTAAGCAGACATACTCAGGTCAGGTGGTAGCTATCTGCTGGCTAAGAGCGGATTAGGAAGGTATGGTGAATAAAAGGTTAAAAAGTAGTGGTTCCCAAATTTTGCTATATATGCAGATTACCCGCAAGTTCATAAAATTTACAGATCTGTGGCTCCCACATTTTGAGTTCATTGATATGGGCTGTGCCCAGGTCATCACAAGTTTTAAAATCTCCTCCGGCAATTCAACTATATAACAAAGTTTGGCAACTACTAGGTTAAAGTAAAATAAGACTTTCATGACCTCATTCACATTGATACCCATCCCTGATGTGTATTCCCTCTGCTACTGTCCCTAAGTAGAAATCTGAGATAGGAGGACCCAAATGAAGTCTCCCCCCAGCAGGCTTCACATTTCAACACATTCCCCCCTGGAACACAAAGGATAAACCCTCCCAACTCCCCCTCCCAACCTCCCGTCTCCCCTTCTGACCTTCTCTTCCTCTCTGGCTTTGAAGTCTGCCTTTTTCTCTCCAGTCCCACTGCAGTTATCCTAGCAAAGACCCTTGAGCCAAGCTTCCAGGGTTATGATACAAGCC
Organism: Mandrillus leucophaeus; assembly: GCF_000951045.1. Taxonomy (NCBI): domain Eukaryota; kingdom Metazoa; phylum Chordata; class Mammalia; order Primates; family Cercopithecidae; genus Mandrillus; species Mandrillus leucophaeus. The sequence goes on from NW_012101288.1 coordinate 3,833,049, forward strand.
TTTGTTACAGGACTTGTCACCCCAGCGGTGTCTGGGTTCAGAACTGTAGGTTTCAGATTTCTTTTCCTTTGCACCATCTATATTAATCAACTCTTTCTAGGATGTGTATTCTTCCAACTGCTCTACTGGTTCCTGAACTTCACCATCCTAAACTTAGTTCACAGTGTAGGGGGAAATAATTACCAAATGGCATGGAATCTTAGTTTTATATGTACCTACATTGGCTCCTGGGAATTATATCTATAGGTCAAAACCCTACTTACAGAGCCAAATGTAGCACAAATGCCAAGTCTCTTTAAGAAATCTTTACTGATCTCTCTCAATCAGATGTGATTTCTCAATATGAACCCCCATAAAACTTGACTAGTGCAGCTACAGCATAAATTAGCATGAATTCAATTCAAGGGCATTATATTCCAAGAATTCTTGAATTAAATTCCATCCACACGTCTTACTAATTAATTTACTCTGAGTGAATTGCTTAACTTTTCTGAGGCAAAGTTCTTTTACTTACAAAACTTTCTTTGCAGATTAGGATCAGATAGATGTATGTAAACCATCTAGTTGAGGGCCTGAAACATACTAGACATGTGATAAACAATAGCTGTTGTTTCTTATGGGCCAAATCATATTTTGTCTTACAGTATATTTTAAAATTTCATTAAATAAACTTTTAACTAATTTTTAAATTATCTGCAGTATAGATGTATTCAGTTAAGAGGCATTCATCAATAAATTTATTTAATTTAAATAAGAAAATATTTAACAGTGTGACCTTGTTATATTTGAGTCTCATCAGTAACATTCTCCTAGATTGTGGGAAAGGCAGCATATATATGAACTCCACATGACTACCATTCAAAATATACTTTTTTTTTTTTTGAGATAGAGCCTCACTCTGTCGCCCAGGCTGGAGTGCAGTGGTGAGATCTCAGCTCACTACAACCTCCACCTCCCGAGTTCAAGAAATTCTCCTGCCTCAGCCTCCCTCAGCTGGGATTACAAGTGGCCACCACCACACCTGGCTAATTTTTGTATTTTTAGTAGAGACAGGATTTCACCATGTTGGCCAGGCTGGTCTCGAACTCCTGACCTCAGGTGATCTGCCCTCCTCAGCCTCCCAAAGTGCTGGGATTACAGGAGTGAGCAAAATATACTTAAATAATTTAAGGCTATATGCAGTAGGATAATACTTACTCTACATAGATCGCTGCTAGAGGGGAAAGGATAAAACAACAAGTTGGGGTGATGGAAATTAGTTCTCTCTACAGGTAGCTGTCCCTCCACTCTGTTGATATACGAGCTGCCACCAACTCTGTCACTGACAGGAACACAGCCTGGGTTTGCATGGATAAAGAGGAGAACCCAGAAGGAGACATGGGGGTTATGCTCCGTCCTCCCGTAACTTTAACTCAGGGATCACACTTCATACAAGGGCCAGGAAGCTAATAATGCAACAAACTACTTGCTCTTAGACTTTGAAAGTAACTGTGTAATATAACTTTGAAAAAGGGTATGTCTACCTTGATCCATTGACAAAGGACTTCCCCCAGAGTGCTAACAACAGGAAATAAATGAACCAGTGAAAAGTGTTTAAAATTTCAAGAAAAAAAATATTAAAAAAAAAAAAATTCTTACCTGGTAAGGAAACCATGTATGGGAAAGTATTTATGAAATTCAATACTATGGGGCTATATTCTACAGACCTAACAAAAACGAGTGGTTCCAACTAACTTACTTTCTAGTAACAGTTTCTTACTCACTTGTTGCACAATTCCCCATTTCCAGGAAGGTAGCTGACTAAATATCTTTGCTCTGTGGAGAGTGACATTAGAATTTAATGCTAGTCACTGATTTGTTAAGTCCTTGAATTTTTATAAACTGCATAACTTTCTTTGATAAAGGGATTAGACTCTGGGTACAGTACAAGTAACTCAGGTAATACGCATTTGTCGGCACGTCTACAGTATATTTTTCTATTTACCAGACTCAGGTGATATCTAAGAAAAAAGGAATAGGGGGGATGATACTTTAGCTATAATATTTTATTCTAGAAATGTCCACTAAGAAATCAGAATTATCTTCCCAGAATTGGACACATACAAGACATAATCTATCAATGCAACAGGTACCTTAAAGGGTTAAATTGTCATTGGAAATGTAAAAGAATCCTGAAACTATTGGCAAAACTTTTGGTGGAGTATGATGATACTCAAAATACAGTACCTCAGCTGTACTGTAATCTTATTAAATCTAGAAAAATGTGGTGAAAACTAATGAATGAGTCAACTTGCACACATTGGAAGGAAATAAAAATTTAGAATTTAAAAGTTCTTTTCAATTCAGTAGTCACAGAACTATAAAACTTAAAATTGTATCTACGAAGAGGTTGACGGACTTGGATCTATAGAAATACATATTTTAATTTTAAATCTAATATCGTGAATGTAAATATGTGTTGACCGTTAAAAACTTTATTCTTAAAATAACCTTTTAAAAAAATAATAACCTGACTTAATACCGCCAAAAGTACTTATCATATGCCTTAACCGCAGTGAGAAATCCGAGTTAAAGTCTTGGAATGTACAATGAGCCGTGAAGTTGTCTCCCTCTTAACAAGCGGCCTCACTCCTCCAGCAAAGGCCATCTACCAACTTCCTTCGCTTTATTCTAACACTGAGCTGATGGTCTATATATACTCAGGCCTCCAGTTGGGGGAAGCCCTTGGTGGCCAATCGGGGCTTCCCTATCTATTGCGTCACACCTCCCCCCTGCGTGTGACGTCAAAGGTAATCCCAGCCCAGACACGTGGGTTGGAGCAGCCTCGCGTTTCTGGGCAATTGCTCCCGAGACCCAACAGGCAGCAACGGTCCCAAGGGTGAGGAAGTGGGCAGGGAGGGGCTGATGGGGCTTCTACACGTTCCCTCCCGGAGCGCGGCTGCAGCAGCTCGTTCGTCCCAGAGGCGCGCGGTGTCCCTGAATCTAAGTACTCAGCGCAGGCGTTTCGGGGACGGAGGGAGAGGAACTGGGGGAAACTGGCACCTAAGACTGTGTAATAGGACCCGGGTCTTGCAAGCCCTCCTCCCCAGGCACCGCCCCTGTGCTCCCAGCGCCTCTTTGCAGCCTTAATTATCCTTTTAGCGCCGTTCCCCCGCGGCTGCGTTTCCGTGGTCAGAGGAAGAAGGCTTTCTCGCCTCCCGCTTCTCACCCTCATACAGACCCTCCTTTCAGACCCGCCCTCCTGTTCACAGGGACCCATTTCGGAGCCCTGGCTCACGCTGGGCGGGAACTGGCGTGACGAATTCCGCCCAAGGTGTTGATTATCCATCCCAACCCAGCCTCTGGCTTCCCTCCCACCTCCACCCCAGCTCCTGCAGGCCCCTCGCCCCCTTCCTGGGCTGGGCGCTCGAGACGGCGCCCCCAGATCTCCCACCGGGCAGTGTCCCCAGCTGCAACGGAGGAGAGAAGCGCCGGCGTGCGCTGTGCCACGTCGGAATTGGCTCTGGGGACGTTGCAGCTGCCGAAGCGCAGCGCGCGGTCCCCACGCACGCCCTGCCCCCGGGCGGCCGGAGGGTGGCCCGGCGCGGAGAGGAAGGATGCGCGGCCTCCTCCCGCTCCCATCTGCGGGTGCCACTGCCTGCGTCAGGGACCCCTGGCCCGAGTAAAGCTTCCGGAGCCGAGCTGAGCCCAGACTGACGAGCCTGACACTTTAATGGGGTGCGGGAAGTGCAAAGGAGGGGAGGCCCGGGAAAGGGGGGAGTGGCTGAGAGGGGGCCGGTAGCTGCGAGGAGGTAGAGAAGGACCCTCCTTCTCCAGGGTCCCCGCTTGTCGGAGCTGGAAGCCCAGATTGCTTAACCCTTTGCATTCCCAGCAAGAAGCGAATTTCTCACTTAAAAGTAAAACGCGCTGGGCTATTTCAGTTTTTCTCCCCACAGTGTGTGTGGTTGGGGAAAAAAGGAAGGGAAGGGGTGGGGGCGGCTGTGCAGAATGCATTTTCCTTACACATTGGGAATTCTTGTTTCCTAACTCAGGAGTCCCTCTGCTGCTCCGGAAGATGCAAAATGGAAAAGTACATCTGGGGACGTGCAGCCTTCCCCAGGCAGAGAGGTTACCTGTGTCCCCAGAAAGGCAGCGGATTTCTAGCGAGAGCCTCAGAGATGGGAAAAGAGGGCTATGTTGCTAAGCCTGACAGTGACCTGAAATATTCCCTGATCTTCAGTCTGTTGGAAATTTTTAAACTTCCAACTTTTCTATCGAAACTGGCTTCAATTTTTAAAAAACAATTATATGGATAATTTCTTCCTTCTCCCTGGCCTGTTTGAGGACCTTCATCCTTCACCAAAACGCGCCAGTGTAACGTACCTTGTTCAGCTCTTGGTCATAAAGGCGTCCTCAGCCTGTCTGTGTGGTCCCGGAGGGTCGGTGGCGGGCAGTTTCCAAAATTGAGGTAATAAGAGATCAGATGAATTTGAGACGACCGGCCAAAAAAAATAAGAAATTTAAAAACAACATTTAAAAAGGACAGGGGAGTCTTAAATGTTTGATTCTCCCCCACTTTAAAAAATAATTTCACTAATAGTCTCTTTATTTTTCCGTTGCACTTCAGTCTAATTCTTTTAAAAAAAAATTATGCTTTAAAAATAAATTAACTTTTCTTTTCTTTTTTTTTTTTGCTTCAGTCTTTCTGCCCCCGATAACAGAAAATCTCTTTTTCGCCTTACAGAAAAAAAAAAAAAAAAAAAAAAAAGACTGTGGAAGACTCAGCAGAACCCAGGAAGCGCAGAATCGGGAGAAAAGTCTTTGGCTGGGGCTGTTTCAAGTCTCTGGTTCAATGGGCTGCTCGAAGCCAGGACTGGGTAATTCTTTCCAGACGTCTTGACTTCTCCTTCCTCGCCGTTGTTGCCTTTCTGCCTCCTCCAACTTAAGGGGGTCTTAACAAGTGAGCTGGTGGGTGTTTTAATAGGGCGGCGGAGGGAGTGGGGGGGTGAGGGAAGTGGAGAGGGAGGTGTGGACTGGGGAACCCTGAGGGGAGGGAACTGGGAGCGCGGGCGGGC
>NW_012101288.1:3838152-3854574 GCF_000951045.1 Mandrillus leucophaeus
AATCTCGACCCGGGCCCCGCCTACGCGCCCAAGTTCCGTTAGCAGGTTCGGTTGCTCCAGAATGCCTTTTTGCTCCAAGGGGCGGGACCGACGGGATGGGCCCTGTGACTGGCTCCTCCCCCTGCACGCAGCAGCCACTGTCCCGCGGGGCGGGCGGGCGGGCGGGCGGGAGGCGGGGAGGGGGAGAGGGAGAGAGAGAAATTGGCCATTCAAAGCCTTCTCTGAGCTAGAGGCCGGTTCTAAACTCCAATGAATTCAATTAACTTGATTGCTAACGTGTGCAGAGAAATGCAAGACACATAGGGGGCCACCACCTGATTCCCTACTCTCCTCTGGCGGCGGCGGTGGGAGCCCTCGCCTCTTGCATTTCCCTGAACTCCCGCGTTACAAGTTCCCTCCAAGCGATAAAACTCCCTGTTGCGCTTAAGTAATTTGTTTTAAAGCCAAATGGTGCCCTTCAGCTAAGTAACCGACCCGAGGAGGAACAGTTGGGAGGGGTGTGTGCACGTGTGTGTGTGTGTGTGTAAGTGTGCATGTGTGTGTGTACCTGAAGCCTTCGACAGCCGGCTGGGACTCTAAAAAGACCGCGCTGGTCCACCACTTGTTAACCCTTTCTTCCCGCCAACTCAAAAGTTTCTGAGCTGACGTCAAGTGTCAAAGCCTTTCTCATAAAGAGGTTTCTGCCGTGGGTGGGCGGAAAAAATAGAAAAATAATTATATGTATATTTTTGCTCAACCTGGTCCCCTAACGTAAAAGTACTCAAACAGCGCGCATTAAAAATACAATAATAAAAATTGTGTTCTGGATGACTTGTATTTAGCCATCTCGAAGGAAATGGCTTAAATGGCTTTTGGTTCTTGCAAGCCTTCTGCAAAGTTAACGAGTAAAAATATGTCTTGCGTGGAGATGGCCTGTCCTCGTCGTTTTCACAATGCCCCAAGGCTGGGTAGAGTTCGTTTTTTGGTTACTCCTCCCCCCCCCACCCCGCCCCCTTTCTTTCCCTTGGTCCTTGCCAACAAGCCTGCTGATGACTTAAAATGGACAGTAGGTGGCACTGTTTAGGAAAAAATGAGAGTGAGTTTACAAATTAACCAACTTGGTCTTCGGAGATTGCACTGAAACTGTTACAGGATAAAACAGGTTTTTCTTTCTTTCCTTCTTCCCCTTCCAAGGATCTTCCGAGGGTTGGACTTCTTTGGAACTCGACAGGACTTTGAAGACTGGGTTTTTAGTCCTTATCACATATATGGGCTATAATGAATAAGTCGAAACAGAAAAGTCGAATAAACTGGAAATGATGCTTTCAGCACGTCGCACAAGGTGTAGTGTTGGGGCATGTGATTAGAGGTCAAGCATTTTACTGCAATACCAGGTAGTCAGCCATCCCAGTCCCCAGGGGCTGACCTGCAAAGTACTGCGCGTTTCCGCCCCCCTTCCCACCCCCACACACAGCGGTTACACCTCTGGGAAGCATTACCTTGGCCTGATGACTTCACGCTGCTCAGGGGAACCCACTGATTTCCCCCAGCAAACCTTCACGCTTCAGCCTTTGTTTAAACTCTGCCTTAGGTGGTTCAACGCTTCGAGAGACTGGCTTAAATTTCAGAGCACAATTTCATCCCACTTCATCAGACTCGAGCTTCCTGATTCAGTTTGTCGGTAGTTTTCAAATGCTAAATTATAATTTTAAATATATCACCTAACTTCTGTACTCTGACGTATAACGCGGATTAAACTGATTTAGAGGTAGAGTGGAAATTGTGGGGTGCCAAGTGTCTAGCTGTGAGACCCCAGGGGGACACTTAACCTTCCAGCTCTAAACTTTCATGAATATGATACATAATGCGGGAATACCTATTATTGCTTACTAGCATTTAACTGTGCCTGTGCTAATAGTTCAAGCAAGAAGCACATTTGGTAAAACTGGGTTTCTTTATTATAGAAAAACACATTTGTTGTTTCTCGCCTCTTAAAACAAAAGTAAAATGTTCTCTGACTGCAAATGGATGTAAAAGCTGATTATACAGTGACGCATTTCTGTGGTCCTCCCATCTCCACCCCAAAGAAAGAGGTAAGAGACTAATACAATGTGAAGCCAGAGGTGAAAGTTATTTGAAAGCAAACTTTCAAGTTTGAGAGAGACTTTACATTCAAATCCTATCTTTGATGTTTGCTGTTTGTGAGATCCTAGAAGCCTATTTCACCTCTCTGGATCTTCATTTCCTGGTTGATAAATGGAGAAAATAGCTACAAAGTGGTTTTGATGATATAATGTGTTAAATTATATTAAGAGCTTAGCTCAGTGCCTGCAACATTGTGGGTATTCAGACAAACATTAGTACTGCACTCTTTTCCTGGCCTTATATTCCTTAAATTATTCTTGGTGAGCATTAACCATGGTTTCATTCTAGGTTCCCTTATTTGACCTACTTCAGCTTTGTACTGTCCCCTCACTCTTTTATTTTTGTTTTTTATAGAGATGGAGTCTCACTATGTTGCCCAGACTCGTCTCGAACTCCTGGGCTCAAGCAGTTCTTCTTCTACCTGCCAAAGTGCTGGGATTATAGATGTGAGCTACTTTGCCTGACCTCTTCACTCTTTTAGATTGACTTAGTCAGTGCCCATGAATATATCCCAGACATTCCCATTTAATGCAACTTCTTTTCTGAGTCTCAGGCCAAACTATCGGTCATGGAGTACTGATTCACAAGCACCAAATTAAGAGACATAAGATCCAGTTTCACAAATAAGCTATGGCACCAACCAATTGAATAACATTGGATAATTCACCCTCAGCTTTCTATCTTACAGGAGCTGTTTGGATCAGAAGATGACATCCTTTCAGCCATCCCTTTCAGGTTTTGACATCCTAAAATATACCTTATGGAACACATACCTGTTATGCTTTTACCTGTACAAGGCAACAGAGAAAACATGGTAGTCTTTACTTGAGTAGATGTGACTTAGCAGTATATTGTTGCTGACCTCCATCCCACAGCACAAAACGTATGTTTATATATCTGAGAGACAAAGTATCCAGAACAAGGATTTAGTACCTTCGTAATCCTCTGTATATGTGGTTCTAGAACTTTTGGTAAAGAAACTCTTTATACTCTTAATAATTATTGAGAACCTCAAAAACAGTTTATATGTTATGTCTATCAATATTTACCACATTAGACTTTAAAGCTGACTTAAAAAGTTTTAAAATACTTAAGTCATTTAAAGTAATAATAAATGCAGTTACATACCAACTTAATAACATTTTGTGAAAATAGCTATTTTTCAAAACCAAAAGTGAGAAAAGTGTCATTATTTTCCATTTTTGTAAATCTCTTTGCTGTCTAGCTGATAGAAGACAGCTGGATTCTCCTATTTGCTTTTGCATTCAATTGTTGTTCTGATTGAAGTATAAGAAAAAAAATCTTGTGTCATACACATATATAATTGAAAAATGGAAGAGTATTTACATAGGCTTTTTAAAGTATTCCTCCTTTATACTACATCAAAACTTGGTAAGTTGCAATGTTGTGAATTGGCCCAGGGCTTGGTCCTCTGAAGATTTGCTGAAAATCACTGACATGAAGTAGATCAATAGGAGAAAAGGCATATACATTTATTTAATGTGTATACATACACAGGGGCTTTTAGAATGAAGACCCAAAGATACAGAAGAAATTGTCTGTTTTTATGCTTAAGTTTAACAAAGAATGGGCAGCCATGTAGAAATAGGACAAGACAAAAAGGGCATAATCTAATGCTAGCTGACTGAGTGAGGAAGCCCAGCAAGGCCTGTCAGTGTGTACTCAGTATGAGTGAATTTTGTGTACTCTAATAATACATTATCTGTTGTTCTGTCTTACACTGTAAATGCATCTTTTATAATCATTTATGAATTTGTAATATTATGTATTGATTATCTAAAAAATACAGGTCCAATGAGTTATTTTATTTTTATTTTTTTGAGACAAGAGTCTTACTCTGTTGCCCAGGCTGGAGTGCAGTGGTGCAATCTCTGCTCACTGCAAGCTCCACCTACTGGGTTCATGCCATTCTCCTGCCTCAGCTTCCCGACTAGCTGGGACTACAGGCGCTCACCACCACACCCGGCTAATATTTTTGTATTTTTAGTTGAGATGGGGTTTCACCGTGTTAGCCAGGATTGCCTCGATCTCCTAACCTCGTGTTCTGCCCGCCTCGGCCTCCCAAAGTGCTGGAATTACAGGCATGAGCCACTGTGCCCAGCCAGGTCCAATGAGTTATGCAGATTTTCTAAATGTTGACACATTTCATTTTTGATAACACAAAAGATCACAATCATTAATATTACCACCAATCCCATCCAGTGTCTTCAAATATTAAGAATCTGTCATGTCCGTGGTGGCAAATACAAGTTTCCCAAAATTCTAGTTTTCTCTTGAAAGCTCACATATTATCATTAGCAATAAATACTGTCAGTTGCTTGCATTGTAGTGACAGGTTCACTAAGTTCAATTAAAAAAAAAAGGTTTCCAAATGCCCATACTTGAATAATAGTAGTTTGTCTGTTAATTATTCTTTCAAGTAAAAGTTATGTTCCATGATAAAAGTGGCCAGCGAGGCTTGCAACTCAATCACATGAAAGCTTTTCCTCCAGATAACCAGGGTAGCTTGATGTGTCCTTTCTATTTCTTCACACAGAATGTTAAAAAGCCAAATACTGAAGGATTAAAATTTAATAAAATTAAAACTATTGGCTGGGCACAGTGGCTCACACCTGTAATCCCAGTATTTTGGGAGGCTGAGGTGGGCAGATCACCTGAGGTCGGGAGTTTGAGACCAGCCTGGCCAACATGGAGAAGCCCTGTCTCTACTGAAAATACCAAATTAGCTGGGCATGGTGGCGCATGCCTGTAATCCCAGCTATTCTAGAGGCTGAGGCAGGAGAATCGCTTGAACCTGGGAGGTGGAGGTTGCAGTGAGCTGAGATTGCACCACTGCACTCCAGCCTGGGCAACGAGAATGGAAATCTATCTCAAAAAAAAAAAAAAAAAAAAAAAAAAAAAAAAAAAAAGCAAAAAACAACTATTTAGTGCTTTATCAAGGATCTTCTTAAATGAAACTTGCTATTTATTTCCTAGTGAGGGCTTGGGGGTAAAGCATGTGAGAATGACTGCTGGTACAGTTTGCTCCTATATTTTCCAGCTAAGGCACTATCAGTTTTGCCCATCATTGCCTCTGCATCATCAGTATAAATGTCAACAAAGTGAAAGATGAAAATGCCTTAGAATTAATATTAAAATCACTTTGATGCCCTGAAAGGGCTTCAGGGTCCCCCAAATATCTACAAACCACATAGAAAATACTGGTTTGTATTAAGCATACCAAATGCAGTAGTGTACAAATCTTTTACTTTGAGAATATAGACAAACTTTTGCACATTGAGAAGATACCTAGCAATAAGAACAGGAAGATTGATAGCAACTCTGTTTCATGATGCATGGCTGTAGGAATTAGTAATGCTTAGTGTGACACAGAAGATTCAGAGGACGCAGGAGACACTGGGAAACTTATATGCCTTGGAAACACATACGAGCTTTAGCACATACCCTATGATCCCAAGACTGTCTGTATACCACTGGGGATTAAAACACATCGTATTTCAGTTCCACAAATGATGGAATTTCTTAAGAGTCTGCCTGTGTAAAGATGGGAAAGAATTAACCTGAAATTTAGTTTTTTATTTCCAGTTTGCGTGAGGCAAAGGAATTTCCAGCATCTCATAGAAATTGGACTACTTGCCTTTTAATGTTAATTCCAAGCCTGAACTCCCATGGCTCTATAATTAATGCAGAGAAAATGTTGAAGATGGTATGGCTGTGTTAATGATGGTCACTAGATTTTAAAATGTGAAGAGATGGAGATCTAAGCATTTATAAGACACTCAAGAAATTGGAATGAACAGATTGGAAGAGATTAAAATACTCATTGATTGATTGAAATAGGTAGAGGAAGATCATTTTATTTATCCTTGTAGTTTTTGAAGGTTTCACTATATCAGAGTAGTAATTTGTCAATCTTTGATCCTTTCAAATTAGACTCTGAATATTATTTGAGTTGTTTGTTTGTTTGTTTTCAATTTGAGATGAGTTTTACTCTTTTTGCCCAGGCTGGAGTGCAATGGCGCGATCTCGGCTCACGGCAACCTCTGCCTCCCAGGTGCAAGTGATTCTCCTGCCTCAGCCTCCCAAGTAGCTGGGATTACAGGCATGTGCCACCACACCTGGCTAATTTTGTATTTTTTAGTAGAGACAGGGTTTCTCCATGTTGGCCAGGCTGGTCTTGAACTCCTGACCTAAGGTGATCCACCCACCTCGACCTCCCAAAGTACTGGAATTACAGGGGTGAGCCACCGCGCCTGGCTTGAGTTACTTTTTAAGGATTGCCAAAGTGAAAATGAAAGGAACAAAAACCAAAAGTCATAGAAAACTCTTTATAATATCTCTCAATAGGCCTTTCCACAGATGAGGAAATTAGCTTTAAAATATTATATGACTAAAGCTGTACCCTAAACAGTAGGTAGGTATTCAAAAGTATTTAAGGTCAAAAACTGTGATCTGATTGGCAACAAAATCATCAAATATAGCCATCTGGATCACTTATTGAAAAAGAAAGTCCTATATTTTTGAACTTTACATTAGATCACTGAATAATTATGTAGGAGCAAAGTTTCGTATTATTGAACTATTTAAATTTTAAGAATTATCTCCAGATTCATGTGTGTTTCAGATCTAAGGGTAGAAAGTTATATTACATAGCCTAAATAACATGTTTATCACTGGCATTTTTCCGGACCCAGATTATAGAAAAGGACAAAACTATCCTTAATTTAAATGTTAGCAACTTCTGTCAAGAAAAGTTTGTGCTTTACAGGACAAATCAACAACAGCAGAAAGTGCTACTCAGGGGGAAGGTTTGTAATCTAATCTTCCTTTGATATTTTAATGGCCTTAATTGTAATCCCTAAAGATAAGATTTTAAAATGTGTGTGTGTGTGTCCATAGCAATTCCTAATAATCTTGATGGGAGAAACAGATTAAGTATCTACATTATAGAAATAATCTTCCTTGGAAAGTACATGGCATTTTATCTTATTCCTGAAAAGCTTAACAAACTTACCAGCTTTTTATTTATTTATTTATTTATTTATTTATTTATTTATTTATTCATTTATATTTTTTTGAGATGGAGTTTCACTCTTGTTGCCCAGGCTGAAGTGCAATGGCGCGATCTCAGCTCACCACAACCTCCGCCTCCCAGGTTCAAGCGATTCTCCTGCCTCAGCCTCTTGAGTAACTGGGATTACAGGCACCCACCATCATGCCCAGCTATTTTTTTTTTTTTGGTACTTTTGTTGAGATGGGGTTTCACCATGTTAGACAGGCTGGTCTAGAACTCCTGACCTCAGGTGATCCACCTGCCTCGGCCTCCCAAAGTGCTGGGATTACAGGTGTGAGCCACCGTGGCTGGCCTTCAGCTTTTTCAAACCCCAAAAGATGTGCTTAATTTCTGGAAACTGATTTGTTTCTTATTAGAGGGTGTAGTTGCTAAGCTTTTCTGGGTAAAAGAATCTTTGATAATTTGGGATAGAAAGTGACTCTGTTCCCAAATTAATAAATATGCATTTGAACATTTTCTCACAATTCTGGGGACATTACAAACTGCTATCCCTCAGGCATGTTCATGGACAGATTAAAAAGCCTCTTGTCCGATAGAAATATTGTGCGGTCTTTGGAAAGACTAAAATATCCAAAATTGTTAATTACAAAGTAAAAAGCTTAGGAAACTTGTATTTTCATCTACAACATCCATAAAGGAGAAGTTCCCAAGCTTCAAAGTACTTACAAATTTAAAAAGAAGACAAAGGGAGAAAAAAGTTAAGCCAACTTTAATTTTTTCTAATGATTTACACTAATTTTCTTTTGATGCATCAATTTGAGGGAGAGAAGATCTCAAACTAAAGAAATCTTAGTCATTTGGGAGAAAGCTAAGAAACTGGGAATATAAGATTTTTAAAGAATCCATTACATTTCCCTTTTCCCAGGTATTGACACCTGATTTTATATTTTTAGGAGAATAAGGAAATCCAAATTCTATTCCAAGTTTTCAAATTAAGAAGCCTGTGTTCACACACACAGGTGGCTGAAATCCTTGTCAGGGTAGAGGGGACCTAAAGCAATTCAGTAAATTGAGACTTCCTACCTTTATCCAAGAGAGGTGTTAGCTCCAAGACCCAGTTAGTAGAATTATCATTCCAATTGCAAATCCAGGGCTCGTTCTGTCGCTCTCAGTCCTAATAATGCAATTATTCCAATTCAAGGGCTGATACTGTCACTAGCAGTCCCAATAATGCCATTAAGAAGTGTGACTCCAGGTATTAGTCACATCCTGCCTACCGTAGAAGCCATAGCAGGGTAACTTGAGGATGAAAGCAAGCGATTGAGAAGCTTACCAAATAAATTGTATTTTTGTGAATTATAGGTGTGTTCTCTATCATAGCATTTTCTTTCTAGTATTTTAGGGTTTCCAAGTTCAACCCAGATCAGTGCGGGATTGAGAACTTAGTGTTCAGTGGTTCTAGCTGTATATTATGTGTAGGCAGAGAACCAGGACTTAGTTTGATTTTGTTCCTGACTCATCTCTTGCAGACAGCACCTGTTGTTTGTTCACACCAAATTCATCAGGCTTCTAATTAAGCAATTGTTTGTTTTGAAAATCCAGGTGGCCTCAAGAATCAGAGGTGAAAAGGAATGTAAAGCTGTACTTCTCAAAGTGGTCTGAGAGTGGCCTCCATTGCAGTGAGTTGGCTGCTGTTAAAAATATAAATTTTGTGTCCAAACCCCAGACCTAGCTCCTCAGAATTTATAGTAATGGGTTCTGGGCATACGTCTGCTTTGAAAAAACTTCCCCAGGTCATTCTTATATAAACTCTGAAGCTTGGGACTTTTACTTTGGGGGGTGTTGTAGATGAAAACACAAGTTTCCTAAGCTTTTTACACATGACTCTTTACAGTTATATTTGTGTCCCTAACTCTAATTGGATAACAAAAAAGTAACAATGCCTATTTTTGCAGAATAGGATTGTAAATTCCAAATTTTTTTCTCTTTAATGACAGTATGTTTGTCTTGAACACCCTGAGGCTTATATAATCAATAGGTTACCTGCTGGCACATTAATCCAGTGATTTCGATCACAAGTGAGAAAATATCAAGTATAAAATAGAGGGTTTTAGACTTGAACTACCGATTTGGGGCACCCTCACACTTCTGTCTGCATGGTCTTGGGAAAATTGCTCAATCTCTCTAAGCCTCAGTTTCTCTGTATTTATATTCTCTGTATATAAAATAGACATGGTAGTAAGATCTTACTTAGAGTTCATTGTGGGGAGTAAATAAAATTATCCTTTGAAAGCTCTGATAAGCAAGAAATAAATGTTTGCATAATTATGGGTGTTGTTGAAAACACTGTTAGGTTGAAAGATGATACGTGTACTCATCCCTAAGAACTTGCTCCTTGGTTACAATGAAGATTTTCAATTTCCCCTGTTCTGGTAGGCTTCCTGCTATTGTATACTTCTAGATTATGCTCAGAATTTAAAAATGTAAAAAGCTGGTCAAGACTTTTTGAAGGCTTAAAAGCTACAAATGTTATTTTTAATTCCTAAAGAAAATCCCTTTAAAGTACTAATTAAGTATCAGGCGTAAGTATGTAGTTTAGAAGGAATTTACTATAGGCGTTATTAACCACTACTTAAATAATAGGAAACTCCATGTTCAAAAAGGCTTAAAAGACAAGTTTAAAATACTTCTTTGAAATAGTTGTTTTTGGCCGGGCGCGGTGGCTCATGCCTGTAATCCCAGCACTTTGGGAGGCCGAGGCGGGTGGAGCACGAGGTCAGGAGATAGAGACCATCCTGGCTCACACCGTGAAACCCTGTCTCTACTAAAAATACAAAAAAACTAGCGGGGCGAGGTGGCGGGCGCCTGTAGTCCCAGCTACTCGGGAGGCTGAGGCAGGAGAATGGCGTAAACCTGGGAGGCGGAACTTGCAGTGAGCCGAGATCAGGTCATTGCACACTGCACTCCAGTCTGGGCGGCAAGAGCGAAACTTCGCTAAAAAAAAAAAAAAAAAAAAAAGAAAGAAAGAAAGAAATAATTGTTTTCTTTCTTCCCTATTGTAATTTACCCAGTGAAATTAACAGAGTTCTCATCTGGTTTTCAGCACACCGTTGCTTCATCGCATGCCTCCAGCTGAACGATCTGAGGTGCGAGGAGGTCAAACACCCCTCCAGGTAACACACAGTAAGTCAGAGATTCAGGCCAAATTCAATTTTTGTGCCAGGGCTTTTGACAAGTTTCTAGGAGTGTCTGAGAATAAATGGTTAGCTAAAACTGAGTCTTTACACCTTTGTTTTAGAGCAAAGACAAAGGATACCTTTTTTCTTATTGATGTTTTCATTCAATTCCAATTTCTAAATAAAATAAAAAAATTTCTAAATATAGTAATTCAGACATGACTTATTAACTCTCCTCCAAATAACTGAATTTATACTGCTATCACATTAGAACCCTAGCAGAAGACTTTACCTCTTGGAATTTCTGGCCAATTTGATCTACTTTCGGCTGTCTCTCCTTATTTTGAGCCATCATGTTCACTGTTGCTGCATATTCATTCACCAAAAGTTTATTAAGCATCTATTATAATCCAGGCACAAGTCTTGTCATTAGCATTTGCAGGACTCTGCACAAGGATACTTATAGTGGCTCATATGCCATATGTCTACATGCCTAATAGTTATAAAACAAGTTGGCGAAATATTTGCTAAAATTAGTTCTTTCTACCTTGACAAAAAACTTTGCAAGGCCAATTTGAAATTTAGAATTCTCAAATGCTTCAGCATACTATGCCAGAACCACAGTGCAAGGAGAACATACTAGCAGCCACCAGCACCTAGGTACCAGTCTCCTGCATCTGGCCCTCAGCCCATCCGTCTTTTTTCTCCACTTATGGCCACACCCCATAACATGATGGGCTTTGCACACATGCCTTGAATATCCTGCCTTGCACATTGAAGCTCAGCCACAACTCCATCCATCAGGCCCCCTTGCACCATTCTTTGTGGACCCCTGTCCTCCAAACTCTTTAGTCTGATCTGATCTTAAACTTTCCAACCTAATTGCAAACTTTTTTGTTTACAGTACATTATATTAAACAAGTTAGTGCACATTTTCATAACAATACCTCTCAGTCCCAAACTACTCTTTCTGTCTAAACTACTTTTTTCCATCTCTGTCCACTTCAGTATTCTAACTCATCTCTCCGTCTCTTAGCTGTGACAGTACTCCATGACTTTCACATCATAGTCATCATCTTTTATGTGTATGTACATATGTATATCATTTTGCAATTGTGTGTATGTATATATATGTGATATATACATATATGTACACAATCATGTATATGTCAAGTTTGCAATTGGGTTGATGTGTGTATATATATATATGTCAAGTTTGCAACATATGTGCATGTGTGTGTGTATGTGTATACACATATACATATATACACATGCACACATATATATGTACACACGCACATATATTAAAACATACATATATATGCCATGCACGGTGGCTCATGCCTGTAATCCCAGCACTTCGGGAGGCTGAGGTGGATGGATCACCTGAGGTCAGGAGTTCAAGACCAGCCTGGCCAACATGGCAATACTCTGTCTCTACTAAAAGTACAAAAATTAGCTGGGCATGGTGGCACACACTTGTAATCCCAGCTACTTGGGAGGCTGAGGCGGAAGAATTGCTTGAAACCGGGAGGTAGAGGTTGCAGTGAGTCGAGATCGTGCCACTGCACTCCAACTTGGATGACAGAGTGAGACTCTGTCTCAAAAACATAAAAAATAAAACAAAAAATACACACACACACACACACATACATACGTACATATATATATATTTAGGGACAGGGTTTCGCTCTGTTGCCCAGGTTGGAGTGCGGTGGTGTGGTCATAGCTCATTGTAATTCCAAATTCCCACAGAGAGGGCCCTGAGGGGACAGTACTTGTACAGAGAGGAATGGGGTATTTGGTGTAACTTTACTTCATTTATTGTATGGTGCCAACCTTTACTAAGTTTTCCCAGCTGGAGATTAGCTTCTCGTCTGCTACTTCCCTCATTCAATTACCAATCAAATCATTTTAATTTTACCTTTAAATATTTTTCAAATCCAATCTCATTTCAAATATCATTCTTTTGTTTCGGTCCTCAGTATTTATAAACAGGTCTTCTGGTCATAAATTCATTTCAAATGAGCCATCAATATGAGGTATGTGAATTGCACAAATCTAAAATGTCATTTTTGTTTCCACAAATATAGTTGTATGATAAATAGAATATATGAAACCAGAAGGTAAAAGTAAATCCAATTATAATGACAGTTACAATGAATATAAATGTGTCAAGCTTACTTGGAAACAAGAGACAGAATTTTATTCTGACTAACACAAATACAACACACTCATGAGTCTTTTTTTTTTTTTTGCTAAATGGATTTGTTTTAAGGCAAGCAAAAAATAATGAATTAAGAAAAAACTAGTAGAAATTTGGAAATGATAGGTAATATACACCAAGGGAAATCCAGGATAGTAATTTAATATCAGTGTTACCTTATTCTACCACTGTTACTACATAGTAGATGCTTATATATTTCTTATACTTATTGATTTGTTATTCACTTTGCCAATTAGCAACATCTTTTTTTGTCTCATAGTCATATACAGTCGCAAACTAGTAGTAGTAGAATGAAATAGCAACTAGGATTATAAGACCATATATATAAGAAAACCTAAGTTAATAGCTAGGTATTTTTTAAAACTCTCATAGCTTTTTAGACATTTCCCCTTTTCTGATGTAAGTATGTAGCCCAAAAATTTCCCTCTCAGCACTGTTTTAGCTATATCCCACATATCTTGATATCCTGGGATTTTTGTTTTGTTTAGTATTCATTCAGTTCAGTGTGTTTTTAAGTGTACTTTATTACTTTGTCTTTGACCCATGGATTATTTTAAAATGTAAGTGTTTAATTTCCACATGTGTGGTGACTTTCTGCCCTTTCTGTTACCAATCTCTAGTTTGATTTCATTGTGGCCAGAAAACACATTCTTTATAATTTCAATTCCTTTAAATTTTTTGAGGTTTGTTTTATAAACCATGATATGTCTTTCTAGGTGTTTTTTTTTTTTTTTTTTTAAACTATGTTGCCCAGGTTGGAGTGCAGTGGCCTGACCTTGGCTCACTGCAACCTCTGCCTCCCAGGTTCAAGCGTTTCTCCTGCCTCAGCCTCCAGAGCAGCTGGGATTACAGGCACCCACCACCACAGCCAACTAATTTTTGTATTTTTAGTAGAGATGGGGGTATTGCCATATTGGCCAGGCTGGTCTCGAACTCCTGACCTCAGGTGATCCACCCACCTCAGCCTCCCAAAGTGCTGGGATTACAGGCGCGAGCCACCACCCCCGGCTCTAGGTATATGTTCTGTGGGTACTTGAATGTATTCTGCTCCTACTGGATGGAGTGTTCTATAAATGTTGATTAGAGCCTGTTGGTTAATGATGTTTTTAAGTTCTATTGTTTTGATGTCTTTTAGTTCTATTATTTTGCTGATTTTTTTTCTCTAGTTGTTTTCTCAGTTGTTGAGAGAGATATGTTGAAGTTCTAACTATAATTGTGAATTTGTCTATTTCTCCTTTCAATTCTGCCAGTTTTGCCTTCACAGATTTTACAGTTTTGTTGTTTGATGCATACACATTTAGAATTATTGTTTTCTTGGTACATTGACCTTTTTATTATTATATAATGTACTTCTTGGTGTATGGTAATTTTCATTGCTCTGGAATCTATTTTAGGTAATATTAATACAGTCACTCCTGTTTTCTTTCAATGTTTGCATAGTATATCTTTTTCCATCCTTTTATTTTCAACATGCCTGTATCATTATATTTGAAATGAGTTTCTTATAGACTACATATACTTGTGTCATGTTTTTTATTCAAATGTGCTTATCTGTGTCTTGTAATCATTGTATTTAGACCATTTACATTTAATGTTATTATTATATTAGGGCTTTAGCCTGCCGTTTAAATTTTTGTTTTCTGCTTGTTCTCTCTGATTTCCATTTCTATATTTTTTCCTTACTTCTGATGGGATGCTTAAACATTTTTAAAAATTTCATCTATAATTTTTTTTAGTCTATCTCTTGTATATACATATACCTCTTATATAATATATATATTTCATTTTATATACCTAACTTATCACAGACTACTAGTGTTGAGAGTCAATCAACTTGAGTAAAATGTAAAAACCTTACCTCCCTTTAACTCCCTTTAGCCTCCACCTTTTATAATTGTCTTAAAAATTTCTTCTCCATATATTTAGAATCATATCATGTAAGTTGTTACTTTTATTTCCACTATCAAACATAATTTAGAAAACCCAAGCAGAAAAAGAAAATGCATTGCACTTGCTCACACCTTTACTCTTTCTCTTGTTCTTTCTTCCTTCCAGATTTTCTAAGATTCCTTCTTTTATTATTAGTTTTCTATTTAGAGAACATCTTTTGCCCATTCTTTTCGGGTGGGTCTGCTTGGTGACAAATTCTCTAAAATATTTTGTTCTGAATGGACTAAGAGTGCTAATATCTTGTCTAACTTCCTTCTTCTTCTTCTTTTTTTTTTTGTCTGTTGAGATGGGGTTTTACTCTGTTGCACAGGCTGTTGCCCAGGCTGGAGCAGTGGCACAATCACAGTCAGTGCAGCTTCAAACTCCTGGGCTCAAAGGATCCTCCCACCTTGGCCCCCTGAGTACTTGAGACTACAGACATGCATCACCACACCTGTCTAATAAAAAGCAACAAAAACAACAAAAAGCAATTTATAGAGACGGGGTCTCACTGCATTGCCTAGGCTGGTTTCAAACTCCTGGGCTCAAGTGATCCTCCCACCTTGGGTTCCCAGAGTGCTGGAATTATGGGCATGAACCACTGTGCCTGGCCAAAATTCTGATTTTAATTCTTTTGGATAAATACCCAATAGAAAGATTGTTGAAATACATTAAAGTTTTTTTTTTTTTTGGCAAAATCTCCATATTACTTTTCACAGTGGCTGCAACATTTTTCATTCCCAACAACAGTGTACACAGATTCCAATTTCTCCACACCTTTGCAATACTTGTTTTTTGTTGTTTTGATAATAGCCATCCTGACAGGTATGAGATGCTATTGTATAGTTTTGATTTGCATTTCCCTGGAGAATGGTGATGTTGAACATTTTTTTCATATCCTTGTTAGCCTGTGTGTCTTTGGAAAAATGTCTATTCGAGTCCTTAGCTAATATTTTAATTGGCATTTTAGGTTTTTACTGAGTTGTAGAAGTTCTCTCTCTATTTTGAAGATTGACCCGTTATCAGATATTTGGTTTGGAAATATTTTTTCCTGTTCCACAAGTTGCCTTTTCACTGTGTTAGTTTCCTTTGCTATGAAGAAGCTTTTTAGTTTGATGTAATTCTATATGTTTATTATTATTATTTTTACCTGTGCTTTCAGTGCTATATCCATGATATCCTCAAAACTAAGCTTTTTCTCTAAATTTCCTTCCAGTTTTATAGTTTTGGGTCTTACATTTAAATTTTTAACCCATTTTCAGTATAGTTTTGTGTGTGGTATAAGAGTCCAATTTCTTTCTTATGTATGTGGATATCCAGTTTTCCCAGTACCATTTGCTGAAGAAACTATCTTTTCCCCATTATGTATTTTTAATCCCCTTATTGAAAATCAGTTGACTGTGTTTGTGTGAATTTGTTTCTGAGCTCTTTATTCTGTTCCATTGGTCTATATGTCTGTCTTTATGTCAGTTTTGTTATGTAACTTGGTAATATATTTTGAAATAAGGAAGTGTGATGACTCCAGCTTTGTCCTTCTCCCTGAAGATTGATTTGGCTATTTGTGGTCTTTCATGGTTCCATATGAATTTTAGGATCCTTTTTTTTTCTCTTTCTGTAACTATGCCATTTGGGATTTTGATTGGATTGCATTAAATCTGTAGAACATTTCGGGTAGTATGGGCATTTTAATTATAGTAAGTCTCCCAGTCCAAGAATACAAGATGCCTTCTCATTTGTTTGTTATTTTTTAAATTCATTTCATCAATGTTTTGTAGTTTTCAGTATACAGATTTTTCACCTCTTTAGTTAAGTTTATTCCTAGATATTTTATTCTTTTTTTTTTTTTTTTTTTTTTTTGAGATAGCATCTAGCTCTGTTGCCCAGGCCTGGAATGCAGTGTGGCATGATCATGGTAGCCTTGACCTCCTGGG
>NW_012101288.1:3854989-3857464 GCF_000951045.1 Mandrillus leucophaeus
TTTTTTTTTGTATTTTTAATAGAGATGGGGGTTTCACCATCTTGGCCAGGCTGGTCTTGAACTCCTGACCTCATGATCCACCTACCTTGGCCTCCCGAAGGGCTGGGATTACAGGTGTGAGCCACCGCACCCAGCCCCCTCAATTTCCTTTTCACATAATGCGTTGGTAGTATATTGGACAACTGATTTTTTGCTGTTGATTTTGTATCCTGCAACTATATTAAATTTATGTATTAGTTTTAACAGATTTTTTAATGGAGGTTTTAGTTTGTATATATAAGACCATATAATCTGCAAACAGGAACAATTTTACTTCTTCCTTTCTGATTTGTATTTTTTTTTAATTTTATTTTAGATTCAGGGGTATATGTGCAGGTTTGTTATACAGGAAAACTCATGTCACAAGGGTTTATTGTATAAATTATTTTGTCACCCAGATACCAAGCCTGGTACCCCATAGTTATATTATTTTTTCTGGTTTCCTCCTTCCTCCCACCCTCTACCCTCAGGTGGGCCCCAGTGTCCGTTGTTCCCTACTTTGTGTCCATAAATTCTCATCATTTAGCTCCCATTTGTGTCTTTGTTGCCTAGTTGCTCTGGCTCAGACTTGTAGTGCTATTTTAAACAGGAGTGGTAAGAGCAGTCATCCTTGGCTTGTTCCTGATCTCATGATCTTAGAAGAAAAGTTTTCAGTTTTTCACCTGTGAGTATGGTGACAGCTTGGGTTTTTCATAAATGTCCCTTATTAAGTTGAAGTAATTTCCTCCTGGTTCGACTTTGTTGAGACTTATTATTGTGAAAAGGGTGTTGAATTTTGCCAGACATTTGTTCTGAATCTGTTGAGATGATGTGATTGATCTCATGTGGTTTATTTTCTGTATTCTGTTAATGTGGTAAATCACATTAATTGATTTTTGTATGTTGGGCTATCCTTGAATCCCAGGGATAAATCCTACTTTATCATGGTATATAATCTTTTAAATTTGTTTTTGGATTCGGTTTGCTGTGGTTTTTTTTGTTTTTGTTTTTGTTTTTTTGAGACAGAGTCTTACTCTGTCGCTGAGGTTAGAGTGCAGTGGCGTGACTTCGGCTCACTGAAGACGCTGCCTCCCAGGTTCAAGTGATTCTCCTGCCTCAGCCTCCCGAGTAGCTGGGATTGCAGGTGCACGCCAGCACGCCTGGCTAATTTTTGTGTTTTTAGTAGAGACGAGGTTTCGCCATGTTGGCCAGCCTGGCCTCAAGCTCCTGACTTAAGGTATCCCGCCCGCGTCGACCTCCCAAAGTGCGGGGATTACACGCCTGGCTGGTTTGCTATGTTTTGTTGGAGATTTTAGCATCTATATTCATCAGGGATATTTGTCTATAGTTGTTCTTGTTTTTCTTGTTATTCCTTTATGTTTGGTATCAGAGTAATGCCTCACAAAATGAGCTTGAAGGTGTTCCCTTCTCTTCAATTTTTTAGAAGAGTTTCAGAAGAATTGGCATTAATCTATCTTTAAATATTTGGAATAAATCATCACTGGAGCTGTCCAGCCCTGGGCTTTTAATAAAGAAATAGAGGTCTTAAATAGCACTATAGATTAAATGGACCTAAATGACCTGTACAGAACATTACACCCAATAGCAGCAGAATACACATTCTTCTCATGTGCTCACAGATCTTTCACCAAGATATACTACATGTTAGGTCATAAAACAAGTCTTTATAAATGTAAAAAGACTAAAGTCATATCAAATATCATTTATGAATACAATGGAATGAAACTGGAAATTAATGGAAGAAAGAAAACTTGGCCGGGCACAGTGGCTCACGCCTGTAATCCCAGCACTTTGAGAGGCCAAAGTGGGTGGATCATGAGGTCAGGAGATCGAGGCCATCCTGGCTAACATGGTGAAACCCCGTCTCTACTAAAAATACAGAAAATTAGCCCGGCATGGTCACAGGCGCCTGTAGTCCCAGCTGCTCGGGAGGCTGAGGCAGGAGAATGGCGTGAATCCAGGAGGTGGAGCTTGCAGTGAGTGGAGAATGCACCACTGCACTCCAACCCGGGTGACAGAGTGAGACTCTGTCTCAAAAAAAAAAAAAAAAAAGAAGAAAGAAAACTGGAAGATTTACAAATATGTATAAATTAAGCAACACAGTCAAATCATTGAGTCAAATAAGAAATCAAAAAGAAAATTAGAAAATATGTTGAGACCCATGAAAAGAAACTACAACTTACCAAAACTTATGGGGTACAGCAAAAGGAATACTACTAGAGAAGTTCATAGTAATACATGTCTACATTATAACAGAAGAAAGGTCTCCAATAAATGACCTAACCTTATACCGTAAAAAACTAACAAAAAAAGCTACGGACAAATTAATGCATATATATAACATATATAACGTTATATATATAACGTTATATATGTTATATATAATATGTAAAGTTATATGTTATATATTATATATAGTTATATAAATAACTATAT
>NW_012101288.1:3857773-3951951 GCF_000951045.1 Mandrillus leucophaeus
CAGGAGTTCAAGACCAGCCTGGCCAACATGAAGAAACCCATCTCTACTAAAAATACAAAATTAGCCAGGTGTGGTGGCACATGCCTGTAACCCCAGCTACTCTTGAGGCTGAGACACAAGAATCGCTTGAACCTGGGAGGTGGAGGTTGCAGTGAGCTGAGACAGTGCCATTGCACTCCATCCTGGGCCTGGGCGACAGAGTGAGACTCTGTCTCAAAAAAATAAATAAATAAAAATAAAATATGGCATTTATCATTATTTTTATAATATTCGAATGGAACTTTTAAAAACCTTGACTGAGAAAGAGAAGAGATATAAGCATCTTCTACATGCTGCTTAAATCTGACTTCCCACTATTAAATATATTTCTTTCAATTAGCTGAACTGGTAAAGTGAAGTTGTCCACTAGAAAGTTTTCATTTTCTACAATAGGACCCAGATCATTATTGACTGAACTCTAAATGGTTTTTGACAGATAACTGAGAAAAATCCACCTGAAGACAATTTTAGCTTAATAAGTCTCAGTATATTTGCAAGTTATTTAAAAACATGAATTTTTTTGAGACCTGGTCCTTATTTTGTACACATGCACTCACACAGACACACAGACACACACACACAAATATGCTTTATAAAACAAAACTATATCCTTGCACCTGCAACTTCTGGGTGGCAGTAACTTGACATTCAAAGCCATGTGATAGAGATGTTAATTTTCTACTCTCTTTGGACACTGGAACAGATGCTGTCTTAAACTTCAAAGGGATTTGACTACTTTTTGAGTTTCATTAATGAACAACAACTTTTCACAGCCTCCTTTTTTGTTTCTTTTTCAGAAAAAAACAACTAACAAAACATACAAAGGAAAAAGACCAATGAGGAATTCATCAGTATTTTCTTTCCGAAGTAATTTTAGGGATACAGAGGAAGTCAAATTCAAAACATTTTATCTTTCCCAGGAAACTGGACTATAGTATATTTATTGCCTTTTAAATCTGATGGCTCATCTTGTGGCTTCTCATTGTGGCAAAGGACCCAACTGGATCATGCTAAGATAGGTTTTGGGAGATAATTTGCTAAAGTGCCTTATAAAAAGAGAAGAACGGAATTGATGATAAACACTTTTGTTTTCTTTTGTGTGTGTTTTCTTTACTAGCTTATCTATTTCTGACTGTTTTGTTTAGTTCACAGATTAATAACACAATTCTTACTGTTTAAAGAGAATAGTTAAAGAAAAATAATAAAAATTCAATAATTTTGAGTATTCCTTTAGAACAGGTAGGTTCTGAAGAGAAGAAAGTAAACCAAATAATGTTCTGACCCCCCCAAACTGAAAATACTTCCAACTCTATTAGAAAATTTTACATGTCTGTAACATTGACTAATTTATTACAGAGAATTTTTTTAAATCAAGATGACTTATTTGTTAATATTGTACTCACAATTGCAAATATCTTCAAGACAAGCAGATAAAGTTTTGGGTTCTAAGTCAGCTAGACATAGATTGAAATATCAGCTCCACTGTTTGATAGCCACATCATTTTTTTATTTTTTCTTTTCTTTTGGAGACAGGGTCTCACTCTGTCACCCAGGCTGTAGTGTAGTGGTGCAGTCATGGCTTACTGCAACCTCTGCCTCCTGGACTCAAGAGATCCTCTCACCTCAGCCTCCTGAGTAGCTGGGACCATAGACGCACACCACTGCATCCAGCTACTTTTTGTATTTTTGTAGATACAGGTTTTGCCATGTTGCCCAGGCTGGTCTCGAACTCCTGAGCTCAGCCAGTCCCCCACCTTGGCCTCCCAAAGTGCTGGGATTATAGGCATGAGTCACCACACTCAGTCACTGCTGTGTCATTTTAAACAAGTAACTTAAAATTTCCAGCTTTTGGTTTCTGCTTCTATAAAACGATGTGATAATAATGACCTATCATTCCTTAATCAAAACTATTGGAACTCAGATGTGTTTTGGAATTTAGAAGAAAAACATTTTTATGTACAAACTTTTATTGAGACAATGGTTCAATATAATTTAGATGTTTATTAAACTCCTATTTATGCATTTTTTAGGCACCATGAATAATGCAAAAATGAATACAAATTGTCTTTGCTGTCTAGGGTAAGCCCCTATTCTGTATAATAGATGCAGATGACTGGAATGAGTTATTCAATTTCATTATAGAGATATACAATTCTGTGGAAGTTCAGAGGGAGAAAATGAATTCTGATGGAGTGGGATAACTCAGGGAAAAGTAGGAAAGAGATGATATTTGGACTTACACCATCTTATGCCATTTTGTTTCTTCAATTTCATTAATTTTTCACGTTCCTTTTACTATTCTTTTTAGAATATTTGTCTTTTCTTCTCTCTTTTGTGAAAATTGTAACAGTAGTCCCATTCATGTCATTATAAATTCAAACCCTGGATGGATGGCATTAAAGTATTTGTATCAGCTAAGCCCTACTTCAGGCTAAAAACATTAAACATCACAGTCAGTGGTAATATTAAACTTGAAAGGTTACAAGTGTACCTGATTAACCTTATTATTCTTAATAATTATATATGTTTTCCAATTTAATGGTCTCATGAAGATAGCATTATTAAGGTATAGTTTACATACCATAAAATGTATTTGTTTTAAGTTGATCTTTAGTAAATTTACAGATATATAGCTATCAGCACAACCGAGTTATTAAATATTTCCCTCATTCTAAAAAGAGAGAATGTTGAAGTTTTTTTGTTTTTTGTTTGTTTTTGTTTTTTTGTT
Organism: Mandrillus leucophaeus; assembly: GCF_000951045.1. NCBI lineage: Eukaryota > Metazoa > Chordata > Mammalia > Primates > Cercopithecidae > Mandrillus > Mandrillus leucophaeus. Next base: position 3,860,541 of record NW_012101288.1, read on the forward strand.
TTTGAGGCGGAGTCTCGCTCTGTTGCCCAGGCTGGAGTGCAGTGGCGCGATCTCGGCTCACTGCAAGCTCTGCCTCCCGGGTTCACGCCATTCTCCTGCCTCAGCCTCAGAGTAGCTGGGACTACAGGCGCCCGCTGCCAGGCGCGGCTAATTTTTTTGTATTTTTAGTAGAGATGGGGTTTCACCATGTTAGCCAGGATGGTCTCAATGTCTTGACCTCGTGATCCGCCGGCCTCGGCCTCCCAAAGTGCTGGGATTACAGGCGTGAGCCACCGCGTCCAGCCTGAGAATATAGAAGTTTTGAAAGATAGAAAGTCACTGAGGTGCAAACACTGTATATTATCTGTATCCGTCCATTCTTACATTGCTGAAAAGAAAAACCTGAGACTGGGTAATTTATAAAGAAAAGAGGTTTAATTGGCTCATGATTCAGCAGGCTATACAGGAAGCATAATGCTGGCATTTGCTTAGCTTCTGAGGAGACCTCAGGAAACTTACAATCATGGTGGAAGGTAAAGTGGGAGCAGCCACATCACACTGCTGGAGCAGAAGCAAGAGAGAGAGGTGGGGAAGTGCTACACATTTCTCAAAACCCAGATCTCATGAGAGCTCACTCATTATCACAAGAACAGCACCAAAAGGATGGTGCTAAGTCATTCATATGAAACTGCCTCTGTGATTCAGTCACCTCCTACCAGACCCTCCTACCTCCAACATTGGGGATTACAACTGAACATGAAATTTGGGTGGGGACACAGATCCAAATCATATAATTATCTAACAATGTAATAATGCATATTAACATTATCAGGTGATTTGGGACAGTATTGCATTATAAAGGATATTGCTCTCATCTGTAATTCCAGCTACTCCAGAAGCTGGGGAGGTAGGAGGATGGCTTGAGACCAGGAGTTCAAGACCAGCCTGGGTAACATGGCAAGACCCTCTCTCTAAGAAAATTTTAAAAAAGAAATCAGTAGGGCATGGTGACCTGCAGCTGTAGTCCCAGCTACTCAGGAAGCTGAGGCAGGAGGATCGCTTGAGGCGAGGAGTTTGAGCCAGCAGTTGTGATTGTGCCACTGCACTCCAGCCTGGGCAACAGAGCGAGGCTCCTATTTCTAAAGAAAGACAACCAAATATATCATTAATAATATTTCTATAGTGAATCAGATAAATATTCACACTAAATGGAATAAAGTATGTCTACAAATAGCTTTATGTCAATCAAGGCAGATTTTGCCTCTAGGGGAGTTCAAGTCATCCAATGAATTTTGAAGTACTTTTGGTGTTTGGAGCTTCTTTGATTTTGAAATTGCACCTAAGGTATCGTGGACCTGCAATATTCATATTAAAATCATTGTGACAGTTGAAGTGCTTAGCACAGTGCTGCATACATAGCAGGCTCAATCTCCCTGTATGTATTTGTAATTAATTAAACCACCATATTGGAGAGCATGTGGTATAGTTTCAAAAGCACTATCTGTGTGGTGAGGAGACTAAGTTCCAGGACCTGCTGTCTTATAAACTGGTGTGAGATATCAAGGTAAGATGAAAGCTAACATTTAATACTTATGAATGAATCAGCACTTTGCATGTGTTAGTTTAATCTTTATATGAAGATCATATGCCATAGATATGCATTATTATTCCCATTTTATAGATAACGAAACAGAGGCACAGAAAGTTTAAACAACTTGCCTAAAATCATAGAGCAAGTGATGGAGGAGAAATTCCAGTCTAGGCATTCTGATTCCAGAGCCCATCTCTCAAATGCCAGGCTCTATTTACTAAGGCCTATTAACATCGCTGAAATTCTCTGAGCCCTGGTCTTCTAACTCTTGAAATAAAGAGGTAACAAAATGCTGATTTTAATTTACTTAATGCTACAAACTCATAGGGTTCTGGAACTGAAAGGGATCACATGGCATATGTAGTCCAAATTAACATTTTAGACGAAACTAAGGTCTAAATATTAAGCAGCCTCCTCATGGTGACACAATTAATGAACAACCTAAATCCTAGGTCCTCCAGTTTCTTGGAAGACAATCTTTATTGAATCTCCGAAACATCATCTAATAAGGACATACATATTAACATGGTCAGATACAATAGTCCTGCTTTCATGTTTAGAAAATAAATAATGAGGCCAGTTGCGGTGGCTCACACCTGTAATCCCAGCACCTTAGGAGGCCGAGGCAGGCGGATGAGCTGAGGTCAGGAGTTCGAGACCAGCCTGGCCAACATGGTGAAACCCCGACTCTACTAAAAATACAAAAATTAGCCAGTGGCAAACACCTGTAATACCAGCTACCAGGAGGCTAAGGCATGAGAATTGCTTGAACCCTGGAGGCAGAGGTTGCAGTTAGTTGAGATTGCACCACTGCACTCCAGTCTGGTTGACAGAGTGAGACTCTGTTTCAAAAAAATAAAAAATAAAGAGCACATTAACTTCTATACTAATAGAAGCATATTGTAGATGGAAGTAGGTATAGAATAGATATAGTTGATATATAGTAGATGAAGGTCTAGAGTGCAGGAGGTATGGAGTAGTATATAGTAGGTAGAGAGAGAGTAGGTTCAGAGTAGATAATACAGAAATATTAAGAGAGCGCAGTGCAGACACTGAGACAGGGTCATTCATCCTTCTGAAAGTGTGTGGGGCAAATAGAAAACACAGAGAGGAAGTAACTTTTGAACTCTTGAAAAATAAATAGAAGTGGCTTTGAAGACAAAGAAGCAGATCAATTGAGACAGTGAAAACTGGTTGTTCAAGTTGCAGATCCAGGATAGCCAGCTCAAAGCCACTGTCCACCCTCCTGGTTGATAACCTTTAGGCCACCTAAGCGCCAAGCTGCAAGTTTACGTGATCAATGTAAGACTCCAAACTCCATTTGGGAATTAGAATCGTTAGCCTTTTAAGTGTCAAAATTAACAGAATGTTTTGGTTAACTGCAGTTTCAGAAACATAACAATTTTTATTTGCTTTGAGTGGCCAACTTCCTGCCATCAGTAGTTAGAAGGTATTTTTTAATTCTTCCAGCTTTTTTGGTTTCTTCTAAATAAAGGAGGAGAAAGGATGGCACCCATTTCTTTACATCAAGAAAAGAGTGGAAACTTAACATATTTTTTAGCAATAAAAAGAAATGTTTATTGAGTATTTGTAGGAATCAGGCACTGTGCTAAACCTTTTATGTGCATTTTCTTTTTTTTTTGAGACTGAGTCTCACTCTGTCACCAAGCTGGAGTGCAGTGGCATGATCTCATCTCACTGCAAACTCTGCTTCCCGGGTTCAAGCGATTCCCCCGCCTCAGCCTCCCGAGAGCTGGGACTACAGGCATGCACCACCACGCCTGGATAATTTTTTGTATTTTGAGACACCTGAGAATGTCTCAATCACCTGAGGATTGTCTCAATCTCCTATCCTCGTGATCTGCTCGCCTTGGCCTCCCAAAGTGCTGGGATTACAGGCGTGAGCCACTGCACCAGGCCTCATTTTCTATTTTAATTCTCATGTCCACTTTATGAGAGAGGTACCAATAATATCCCAGTTAATTGGGAAGCACAGAGAGACTGAGAATACGTTCAGTTGTGTAACCCTGAGAGGTTGCTTAATTTTTAGACCTCGAAGGAGGCACAGACTCATGCAGTGCACTAGCTGATATGGTTCAGCTGTGTCCTCACCCAACTCTCACCTTGAATTGTAAAAATCCCCACATGGCAAGGAAGCAGCCAGGTGGAGATAATTGAATCAGAGGGGTGGTTTCCCCCATACTGCTGTGCTGGTAGTGAGTAAGTCTCACGAGATCTGAGGCTTTTATAAGTGGGAGTTCCTTATACACGCTCTCTTGCCTGCCACCATGTGAGACATGACTTTGCCCCTCATTTACCTTCTACCATGATTGTGAGGCCTCCCCAGCCATGTGGAAATGTGAGTCTGTTAAACCTCTTCCCTTTATAAATTACCTAGTCTTAGGTATGTCTTTATTAGAAGTGTAAGAACAGACTAATACACTGGTCTTCAAAACATGGGGCATTTTCAAAATGTGATGAGTTCATTTACAATTATTCACACAATGTTAATATGGCTCATTATTTTCTCATTGTAACATGTATTTTATGTCAATTGAGGTATTTCAAAATACTACTTTATATGGAATAAGAGTGTTTACTTTCAAGACATTAAAAATCAGAAAGAAGTCCATGTGCTTCTAAAAAAACATTAAAATATAATACCAATGTGCCTGGAGTTTTGTTTTGCTTTGTTTTGTTTTGAGACAGAATCTCGCTCTGTCACTTGGGCTGGAGTGCAGTGGTGCTATATCAGCTCACTGCAGCCTCTGCCTCCTGAGTTCAAGGGATCCGTGCCTCAGTCTCCTGAGTAGCTGGGATTACACCTGCATACCACCACACCCTGCTAATTTTTGTATTTTTCCTAGAGACGGGGTTTCACCATGTTGGCCAGGCTGGTCTTGAATTGCCCGCCTTGGCCTCCCAAAGTGCTGGGATTACAGGTGTGAGCCACTTCACCCAGCCCACATGGAGATATTTTAATTGTGCAAATATTTTTTAGAAATGTAATGAGAGGGCCGGGCATGGTGGTTCACACCTATAATCCCAGCACTTTGGGAGGCCGAGGTGGGTGGATCACCAGGTCAGGAGTTTGAGACTACCAACCTGGCCAACATGGTGAAACCCCGTCTCTACTAAAAATACAAAAATTAGCTAGGCATGGTGGTGGGTGCCTGTAATCCAAGCTACTCGGGAGGCTGAGGCAGAGTAATCGCTTGACCCCAGGAGACAGAGCTTGCAGGGAGCCGAGATTGCGCCACTGCACTCCAGCCTGGGTGACAGTGAGACTCCGTCTCAGGGAAAAAAAAAAAAAGAAAAAGAAATGGGAGGCTCTTTTCTCTAAGATTTTTTTAAATCATTAAACATTTTCTTTTAAGTATTACTTTTACAAAAGAGTTATATTAAAAGGTTTTTTTAAAAAAAAGTTCTTTAAAACTTTTAAGTGCACATAAACTAAAGCACATGTGAACAACACAGACTTATTTCCATTCTGCTTGCTTTCAAATCCATACGTATGGAAAAGGCTAAGCTCTCCCAGAAGATGCTTTCAGAATTAAAGGCATCCATAAAATTAGGGGAGTTCATGCATATTCCAGGCAGCTTGTTAATTACACCAAAACTTGTGTTCAGTTCATCAGCTCCTAAAAAAGAATAGAGACTTTACAAGGTGAGGTGGAATCTTAGTACTGATTTGCATGTCTCTACAATACTGCTTTTAAATCCCTTTATAATCACTCTTAAGTCAGCCCCACCCCATTCAATCCTATTTATTGTTTTAATTACGAATTTCTAGAAACGAAACTGACAATACACTTCCAGTAAGATGTAATCAGAGTAAATTGTCAAATTAACAAGGCAATGAGACACAGCAGAGGCAAATGATTTCACAAACTGCTGTCAATTCCAACTAAATCAATCCAATGTATCCAATGGAATGGAACAGAGTCCTGCTGTGTTCTCTACTCTGGGAGATAAACAATGAAGATGACTTGGCTGGCAGGAAGTCTCTAATCTAATAGAGATAAGCCATAGAAGCCAGCCAAGTAGTTATGTTCAGTGCTGCCAGGGAGGTGTGAGCAGGTTATCACAGAATAGTGGAAGTTGGGGAGATGGGGAGACTTGCGTATTTTGAAGGGAGAGAAGGGGACTGTGGGAGGCAGGTGTCTGGAGAATCCAGAAAGACATGATGATGATCTTTGTATTCAGTTTGAATCTTGAAAGGAAGATAGGATTTCTGAAAGTTGAAAAGGAAGTGGCATTCAAAATGAAATAAAGTGCCTCTGCAAACGCATTGTTATAACAGGAAAGTGTGGTTTGCCTGGGGTGCCCTTTTGTAAAGGGTCAGAGGAGGGAGCTGTCCATCTAACCCTCTTTGTAAAAGCCTTGAGCTAGCTGTTCATCTAATCCTTGATCTAGAGGGTAAGTAATATCAAATTACCTGTGCATTTTCTGCCAATTATGTGTGATACTTTAATAGTTATTTAGTTATAATGACTATAAATATGTAAAATTTTTACATATGCAACCTGCTAAGCATTTTGTATTTTATTTAAAAAAAAATGTGACTGGGCATGGTGGCTCATGCCTTTAATCCCAGCACTTTGGGAGGCTGAAGTGGGAGGATCACTTGAGCCAGGAGTTCGAGACCAGCCTGGGCAACACAATGAGACCTATCTCTACAAAAAATTTAAAAATTAGCCAGGCATGGTGGCATGTGCCTGTAGCCCCAGGTAATTTTGAGGCTGAGGTTGGAGGATTAGTTGAGCCTGGGAGCTAGTGGCTGCAATGAGTAGTGATCATGCCACTACACTCCAGCCTGGGTGACAGAGTAAGACCCCATCTCAAAAAAAGAAAAAAAGTAAGAAAGACAGAAAGAAAAAAAACTACACACATAAAATTTCAACAAATTGAATTTAAAGATCTAGTTGGCCTTTGTTAGCTATTTATGCACTGGGCAGCATTTCATCTAAAGATTTAGATAAGGAACTCCTATGGCCATGGCAGAATGGTTGGTTTTTATCAGATAGCTTGAGCAGGAATAAAGAAATGCATAATACAAAGAGCAGATTGGCTGACATCAGGTTGTTTCTGGTAATTTTCCTTATTAGTGTTAAAGCAGAGGGGATTTCCTCATTCATACTGGCTAAAACTGGCCTGTGTGGGAATTTGACTATGATATGTCTCCTGATTTCTCAGAAGATCAGATAAACACTGTGGTTTTGGTTTGGTGATGTGGAATCTTAGCATAAGTGGCTCCATTTTTATTTTGTCCGTTCTGTTGGGGCTTAGCCCAAAATAATGACCTCCCATAAATTTCAGTTCACAATCCTCAACACAGCAGGGAGGAAAGTTCCATCTTTATCTCTATTTTCCACATAAGGAAGTCGAGATGAAAAAGGTTAAGTAACTTGTCTGAAGTTCAAAGGTAGCAAGAAGATTTCAGATTCTAAAGTCACATGCCTAACTCTTGATACGCACTGAATGCCTATTACATGTCTGGCTTTTTGCTCAACAGTGGAATTATGTAAATGACTAAGACTGACAGTCTGTCCTCTCTGGGATCTTTTCTTGCGTACCTAATGATTTAGCAGTTTAGTTCAGGTGGTGTAATAAAGAGAAATAAAACCAGTAACAAAAAGCCAGTAATAAAAGGAATCTTACTGTTTGCTAATTACAACTGATTAAGTAGTTAAAAAGGAGAGGGGGAAAAAAACCTGCCTGGAAAGACAGCAGAGAAAAGAGAGGTAAAAATATCTGTGTGTCTATGATAGGATGAGTTAACCAGAGTAATGGTAATGTCGTGTTTATGATAGGACATCCTGGGGAATAAAGAATAATCATATATATTAAATACCTGATACACTGAAAGCTACATGTTATAACATATATTAGTTTTTGTAATTCTCATGACAAACGTATGAAGTGGGCATATAATGGTCCTATTTTATAAATATGAAGAACATGAGGTGGGTATATAATGATTCCATTTTATAAATAAGACAAATATAAGGTTTGATTGGTAATTTGTGACCAAATATAAAACAGTAAAATCTGTCATGATCATATCTCTTCCCTCCCTTTAACTAGCAAACTTAGTTCAAACTTTCTGCTGCAGATTAGAAATAAGTATTTGAAACCATGGTAACCCCAGAAACATTTAGAACACAATAAATGTATGTGGGATGCAAGTGTATCCAAGAACACAGTGTAATTCAGGACAAGAAGGCTTGAGCAGCATTTTGTTGGAGGATTCAAGAGCTTAAGTGAAGGCTTGAATACGAGCTCCCAGGTAGACAAGCTAGGGTTTCTTCAAAAATGGAAAAAACAGTTTCTCTGTAAAGTTGGCAATCTGTAGAGAAAGGATTCAGCGAGTTACCCTCTCAACTTCAATTTGGCAGTTTGTCTTTCTGGTGCTTAACAACAACAACAACAACAATAATTACTATTTATTGAGCACAAACAGGGCGAAACGCTATGTTGACTTCTTTTCATACCTCATCTGGAATCCTTTCACTTCAGGTGAGAATTATCTTCTATTTTGTAGGTGAAAAAGCTGTGACTCAGAGGCTTTATGTGGCTTGCCCAATTTGCTAAAGGTTAATGGAGCCAAGATTAAAGTCATATTTTTTCTTCCATCAGACCATCTGATATTCATCTGATTCTTATTTCGTCTTACCATGAGAAACTAATGGACCATGCTGAGCTGATGTGATTCCAGTCAAAAGCAGATAAACTGTGTGTCAGTTGACATGTAGCCTTGTTTATGCTAAAAGTGGCAATAAATAGCTGGGTTTCCTGAGGTACTGAAATTGGTGTTGGATCTCTGTCCTTCTCCATTAGCGATTTGTATTGGGACTAGATTTTAAACATTTCTCTGTGTCCTGATTTCATCATCTGTAATACAAGAATGTTGGATTTGAAATCTAAAATCCGTGACAGCTCTGTGATGGTTTGACAGTTAGCTTCTGTTTTCTGTTTCCTACAGGACTCAACACCTCAACAGCCTAGGTGTTATGGATTTTAAGTTCTGGGCTGGTGATTTTTGGAGACCTACCTAAAGAAAAGAGTATCTTCTGTTCTTAAGGGCAGCTTGTCTCTTTCCTCTCTCAAGATGTTGTGCTTTAAGTGTTTCTCATGCTGCAGAGATGAATGAGCAACTCCTAGTTATCTTTAGGTTACCTGACTTTGTGAGCTTATCAGTTTGTCCTGTTTGATAGTTCCACTGTCCTAAACAGTAAGTTGGACTTCGTGGCTTTGTAGCTTCCTCACAAATCATCACATTTGAAAACCGGAAATATAATAGAAAAAAATTATCTCTTATTCCCAAGAGACAAGAAAAAGCTCTAAGAAGCTTGTTTGTTGAAAAGCACTTAAGAACACATTTTAGGGATCCTCAGAAATCCACATTCCAGCCTGACTCCCCACGTCTACCAAGCAGAATCTGAAGGAGTTCAGTCTGCTTTCTCTCCTCCACACTCAACTGATAATGCAGAAATGTCGGAGTTGAAGCAGCTGGTGGCATGCCTCTATCAAGCTGTCTCGGAATTAGAAAGTGGGAAGAGGCATTTCAGAGAGTCAAGATATAATCTAAGGTTCAAACTGAACCAGGTCTCCAGCCAGATCCAGACTTGGTCAGTGTCTGAACATGGCAGCCAAGTTTCCATCAGCTTCGCTATAATGAACATCTGTATAGAGAATCATTTCTTAGTCACAGAAAATGAAACAAAATAGGAAGTTAACTAGCTGTTAGAGCTTGGATTTCATTTCTGGGTAAATCAGTAGTCATCTCAAAGATTCTTTTTGTGTATAATCTGAAACCAGCTAAAAGAAATGGGATGAAATAAGAGAAGGTCTGTTAGCAGCTGCTCTTAAATTTCCCCGTGTTGTCAGGACTCGTCTTAGTTTGGGTTTTGAACTCTTTTAACTAGTGGTTGCCATTTTCAACTTTAGATAACCCCAGAAATCTGGAAATAGTTAATGTGATTCATCTGGGAATCAGTTATTATAATGACCTGTGTCCAAATGTTGGTTTTATAGTCATACCTATTCCAAGAGCTGTGTTCTGTGAAAGGATGGCAAGTCATGGTTTCTGCAAACCTGAGTCACTATTTCTACCCACATAAAGCCTATGATTTCACCTGAGTTTGAATTTGGCTTTTCTTTAAGGCTCCAGGCTAAGTTAGGACTGCTGGGGTGGAGATTAGGGTTACAGTGGGGGAGGAAGGACTTTTGCTCATTGAGATGAGTAAAAAGTGGATCAACCATTAGTAAGAAGACATTTTAATTGTTACAAGGTTACAAATGTTTCCAAGAATTATTTTTGTAAGCTCCCTTTGTGATATGAAACCTGAGGCATTTTTTTTCCCTGAAGATAAAAGACAGTAAGAGTTTTAGCAAAGCTGACATACCTTCTCCTCTTCTTCTTCAAAAACTTCATCACCTTCATCTCAGTTCATCAAAAATAAGTTGAGGCTCTGTTTTGTAAAAAGCTCCCCTCTGAGAGGTTATAGATATGAAGAGGATATAGTGCCTGCTCTCAGGGCTCACAGTCTTGTGGGGAAGACAGACATGTATACATGTAATTCTCAGAGTGAACTAGGATGAGTGCAGAAATCATATCCTCTTGGAATCCTTCTCTGGCTTCCCAAATGTGAGTTTTTGACCCCATAACACTATGTTTGTGGCCAAGAATGCCTATTGCCAATGGGTATCCATTCTTCCCTTTTTTTAAGAACCAGAACTTCAATTTTATTTGTGGTCACTTTGTACATACTACAGTAATACATCTGCCAGTATCTTTTGCAACTAGATGTCGCCATGTGACTAATTTTTGGCCAATAAAATGTGAGTGTAAGTACTGTATGGGAGCCACCAAAGGGACCTGGCTCAGCGAGGAGGACTACCCCTTTTGTGTTCCTCCTCGTGATGGCCTATCCTGTAAGATGTGTTGGCTAGGTATCCACGAGCTATTATAGCTTGGACTATGAGATGACCTTAAGCATGGAAGCCATGTATTGAGGATATCAGAGCAGAAAAACAGGAATGTCATCTGTAACACAGAATGTTGGATTAGAAATCTAAAGTCCATCATAGCTCTGTGATGCTTTGACTCTTAGCTTCTATCTTCTATTTCCTATGGGACTAAACACCTCAACAGCCTGTGTTATGGATTCCTGAGAACTTAGTGGAGATGCCCTATCAGACCAGAACTATTCTACTGGCAATACTTTTTTACATGGGAGAGAAATGTATTTATATGTTTTATAAGCTATGTTGGGTTTTCTTTTCAATGCAGCTATTAACCCCAAATATCTGACAGATCTCAATCAGTTTAGGAAGTTTATTTTGCCAGGGTTAAGGATGGGCCCATGACAGAGCTTCAGGTGGTCCTGATGACATGTGTCCAACATGGTTGGGGCACAGCTTGGTTTTATACATTTTAGGGAGACATGAGACATCAATAAATATGGGTAAAATGTACATTGGTTCTGTCTGGAAAGGCAAGACAACTCGAGGCGGGGAGGGGGCTTCCAGGTCATAGGTAAATGAGTGACAAATAGTTGCGTTCTTTGGAGTTTCTGATTAGCTTTTCTAAAGGAAGCAATCAGATGTGCATTTATCTCAGCAGAAGGATGATGAGAGTTCTGTCTGTCCTCTCTCTGTCTACAAGAAATTTCCTTGTGGGCAAATTGTGAGAAAGGTATGTGGCTATCTTTATTAGGCACAGAATGAGAGGCAGGTTTGCCCTAAGCAGGTCCCAGCTTGACTTTTCCTCTTCATTTAGTGATTTTGAGATCCTGAGATTTATTTTCCACTCACATGGCCAAACCTAATCATAACTCATACGTCTGACATAAAACTTAAGACACTGTATTTGCTTATTTGGTTTTCTAATTCTCCACATAGAAGGACTTTATTTTTACATTTATTTATTTATTTTCAGACAAAGTCTCACTCTTTTGCCCAGGCTGCAGTGCAGTGGCATGATCTCAGCTCACTGCAACCTCCACCTCCCGGTTTCAAACAATTCTCATGCCTCAGTCTCCCCAGTAGCTGCATCACCATGTCCAGCTAATTTTTTATATTTTTAGAAGAGACGGGGTTTTACCATGGTGCCCAGACGGGTCTCAAACCCCTGAGCTGAGGCAATTCACCTACCTGGGCCTCCCAAAGTGCTAAGATTACAGGCATGCACCACCGCGCCCAGCTGGGACTTCAATCTCATTCAAAGAATAGGCCTTATTTTTTTAGTCCTCTTTGTGAAGGTTTATAGATTAAATTAGCATGTACAAGAGTTCACTCTGAAAGTATAGTGGGTGAACAGAGCCAGGAAAGATGATCTTCAAAATTGGGAGGACCGTGTTATGTACAGAACATTATCTGAATGGGGACTTGAAGGGTACACTGGATTGTAGGAAGTCACAGGCAGAAGGCTAAGGACTCCTAAAAGGAAGAAACTGCACTAACAGTGGCTGAGAGGCAGGGTCAAGTAATCAGTTAAATTTGAGGAATAAAGAATGATAAGAACTGGCTTTAAGAGAGTATGTAAATTATTTATTAATTTGCTCTCAGCTTGATTCCCTTTATTCTGCTCTCTGCTACATATTTTAGGGAAGTTTGGATCCTGTAAGCTGTATTTTCAAAGTGCTTTTTCTGGAAAGCACCGGAAAAAGATTGAAAGTCAGAAGGAGGAAATAAGAAACTCTCCTCTTTATTCTGGTTTCTGGCCACAACTCTTATAGTAGTGGCAGTGGCAAAGCAAACAGTGGTGAAAGAGTTGGTGCACGCAACAGAGGTGAAGGTGCCCCTGCAGAGGCAGTGCCACCGTGGTGGTGACTCCAGTGGCAGCAGCAGCCAGAGAGAAAGATTCTGGGTCCCCACTCTGGAAGCTCAGGAAAAAAAAAAAGAGGCCGGGTGCGGTGGCTCACGCCTGTAATCCCAGCACTTTGGGAGGCCAAGGCGGGCGGATCACGAGGTCAGGAGATCGAGATTATCCTGGCTCACATGGTGAAACCCCGTCTGGACTAAAAACACAAAAAAAACTAGCCAGGTGCGGTGGCTCACGCTTGTAGTCCCAGCTACTCTGGAGGCTGAGGCAGGAGAATCGCGTGAACCCGGGAGGCGGAGCTTGCAGTGAGCTGAGATCCGGCCACTGCACTCCAGTCTGGGCGACAGAGCGAGACTCTGTCTAAAAAAAAAAACAAACAAACAAAAAAAACAAAAAACAGACTCAGCAGCCCAGAGCCCTTTGGCTCTGGGTTATGTACTTTTTCTGCAGCCAGGGTAGTAGCACTTTCACCAAAAGTCTAACTCATGAGTGCCCTAACCTTTTTTGCTTTTCTTTCTTTTTTTGAGACAGGGTCTTACTCTGTCACCCAGGCTGCAGTGCAGTGGTGCAGACATGGCTTTCTGCAGCCTCCCTCTCCTGGGCTCAAGCAAACCTCCCACTGCAGGCTCCGAAGTAGCTGGGACTACGGTGTGTGCCACCATGCCCAACTCACTTTTATTTCATCTTATTTATTTTTAGTAGAAATAGAGTCTCCCTATGTTGCCCAGTCTGGTCTCAAATTCCCAGGCTCAAGCCATCCTTCTGCCTTGGCCTCCCAAAGTGCTGGAATTACAGGAGTGAGCCACTGTGCCTGGCCATTTCTTCACTTTTAAAAATGGAGTTTATGATGACTGAGATCCTTAGTTTTAACGTAATCAACTTTATCATTCTTTTACCCTTCAATAAAAGTCTTTTGATAATTTTTTGTGAAATAATTTTCTACACCAAGATGGTAAAGATAGTCTTCCATATTTCTTTCTAAAAGTTTTATAGGACTGTCTTTTACATTTGGCAATAAGTTATGAACGTTGACTAAATTGATTTTAGTTAAATTCAAAATTGATTTTTTGATTGGATGAGATAGCAATTCAATGTCATTTTCAGCCATATAAGTTTAAACTTGCTCCAGCATACTTACTAAAAAGTCTTTTCTTTCCCATGATTCTATAATTTCATCTCTGTCATATATTTAGTATCCATACATGTATGGGTTTACTTTTGAATTATCTGTTCTACTTGATATTCTTTATCTGTGCCAATACCACACAATCTTAAATATCATAGTTTTATAATAAGTCTTGTGTATTAGAGCTTTCCAGAGAAATAGAAGCAACAGTGTGTGTGTGTGTGTGTGCGTGTGTGTGTGTATCAAGAGATTTTAAGAAATTGTGAGAGCTGACAAGTTTAAAATATGCAGGGCAGGCTAGAGATTCACGATCCTGGGAAGAGCTGATGCAGCAGTCTCAAATAGGAAGGCAGTCTGAAGGCAGAATTTCTTCTTCCTTGGGAGTCCTCAGTCCTTTTAACTTACGGCCTTCAACTGATTAGATGAGGTTTACAAACATTATGGAGAGTAATCTGCTTCATTCAAAGTCTACAAATGTAAATGTTAATAATGTCTAAGAAAATACCTTCACAACAAAATCGAGACTCATGTTTCTTTGACCAATCATCTGGACACCACAGCCAAACCAAGCTGATACAAAATTAACCATCACAATCAATCTGTGGTAGAAAATCCTCCTCACATTGTTCTTCTTCTTTGAGAATCTTGGCTACCCTTAAACTTTTACATGTTCATAAATAATTTAAAATCAACTTGCCAATCCCAGAAAATACCTTAGAAATATTTTGGAAGAGATTGTCCTGAATCTGTAGTTCAATTCAGATTTATTGAAAAGCAGATGTGGGATACGAGAGGACAAGGGGAGTCAAGTAGGACTTTAACGTGTTTATCCTGAGCAAGTGAAAGGTTTAGGAAAGAAGACCTAGAGTTTGGTTCTGAACATACTGAGTTTCAGTGAGACATATAAATTTGGAAGTTGTTAGCAAAAAATGGCAGTGAAAGTCAGTCATGAAATTGGATGGGATCTTCCAGAAATGGATGCAGTAGGGATAGGATTAAGCCTTCAGCATTCAATATTTAGAGATCTGCAAGATAAGGAGGACCTAAAAAAAGAAAACCAAGAACAGTTACTGAGTTAAGAAAACCAAGAAAGTGTGATTTCCTAAAAAGCTGTGCTAGAAAAATATTTCAAAGAGGGGAGAGTGACCATTGATCCAAAGCCTACTGATAAATCAAATAGGCTAAATACAACATCATTGATTAGGTTCAGGGCAGTGCAGATCATTGCATATCTTGGTCACGTGGTTGGGGCTGTATCATCTGACTAGAGTGAATTTTAGGAAAGGTGGATTGAAGGGAATTATAGACTACATTTTCTATAAATTTTACACTATAAAATCACAAAGTGGTGCTTCAGGAGATAGCAATATCCTGGAAGAATGGTTGTTTTGATATTTGTTTAGATGAAAAAAATTACTTTATATTTCTAGACAGACAATAGCTGATAATTCGTGAGAGAGGGAAGAGTTGATAAAGCATGTCTCCAGGTAGTCTTGTAGCTTTTAATATTTGCCCTATTTATTTTACTCTCGTAAAGGAATTTTTATAGCAATAGCTTTCTATGTAATTTATTATCTGCAATTACACTGTAAACTCTTTGTAGGCACAAATGAGGATTGAACTTTATGCTTGGTGGTCAGTAATAGGAGTTTGTAGTTGATTACTATCATAAAGTGTTAATGATTATGGGATGCCTAATGAATTAATGACTCCCAAGGGCTTTGTAAAGCTGAAGCTAGGAGCAGAGCTAACTTATTCTTAAACACGAAGGGATGGCGCTTTTTTTTTTTTTTTTTTTTGAGACGGGGTCTCATTCTGTCACCCAGAGTAGAGTGCAATGGCATGATCTCGGCTCACTGCAACCTCCACCTCCCAGGCTCAAGTGATTCTCCTGCCTCAGCCTCCCGAGTAGCTGGGACTACAGGCGAGCTACCACCTGGCTAATTTTTGTATTTTTAATAGAGATGGGGGTTCACCATGTTGGCCAGGCTGGTCTTGAACTCCTGATCTCAAATGCTCCACTCGCCCCAGCCTCCCAAAGTGCTGGGATTACAGGCATGAGTCACCCAGCCTGGCCCAAAGGGATAGCTCTCTAATGATGGGATTTTAGAAACCTGTAGCAAGGGATTAGGAGAATAGGACAGGAATTCATCCTAGTCTTTACCATACATTCTGACTAAAATAACATGTTTCCTGTCATTAATTCAAATAACTACTAAGTTCCCTTGTGAATCATTGAATGATAAAACTTCGCATTGCTATTCATGAGCATAAATAAGCAGGCATGCAGTATACCAGAGCTTCAATGACAGATTTGTCAAGCCTACTTGCACATTAAGAAAGCAACATCCACACCTTTATGCCCTGGGATGATTCATTTCCTAAACAAAGTTGCCCTGATATGCTTTCTTGAAGAACAGAGCTTTGTCACTGACTTACAATTGAAGAGGTAGGCCCTGGGTAGTCAGAAATTCCTTCAGTTTACCCATGACTAAAGGAGAGGTCATGATAGTAGCAAGGCTCTCTTCTACTCCCTTCTAAAATAAATTTTCTTCTTATGGGGTCTCCATTAATTGAGAACTGACACATTCAATCTAAAAATAATCTGATTAAAACCATCATCTAGTCACTTTCCTTTGAGACCCATTTTTTTTTTTTTTTTGTTTCCTCATCCACATCCTACCTGTAAGGTAACAACCATCTTTAAACAGTCTGTTTTGCAGCTTGTTAGGAAACAAAGTGAAATATTGCTAAGGCAGAAGGGAAAGTTAAAAACTAAAAAGAAAGTCTAAGATTTTGTGAAAATGTACACATTTCATTTCTGCTCTAAACATGAAATGTCCTGTGACAATATTCTGTGTAGGATATTGAGCCATGTACTGTGGAGTGCTTCAGACATTATTTCTTCCACGGTTTATTTAATAAGCATGTCTTGATTACCTACTTTTATGAGTTTATGCATAGGTGAATAAATATTTGCCTTCCTTTTCCCACCGCCATTGCTTCAACGGAAATGCTGATAACTGCTCCTGTGATTGAGAGTAGTAACCATTCAATTAAACTTCCTTCTTTAAATCCAGTACCATTCACACGGATTTGCTGGCATGACCTACAAAAGAATTTTGGAAAAACTTTTTTATCCCTTCTTAAATTTCTAAACTGACACCTAGACATTTTCATTTTAAGTTTGTATAATTGCAAAACATATAATATCTCACCTTATAAAATGGACATTAAAGATTGTTATATTGCTTTAAAGAATACCTTACGGAGGCCAGGCGTGGTTGCTCATGCCTGTATTCCTAGCACTTTGGGAGGCCGAGCTGGGCGGATTGCCTGAGCTCAGGAGTTCAAGACCAGCCTGGACAACATGGCGAAACCCCATCTCTACTACAAATACAAAGAATTAGCCGGGCGTAGTGGTATGTGCCTGTAATCCCAGCTACTTGGGAGGCTGAGGCATGAGAATCGTTTGAACCTGGGAGGCGGAGGTTGCAGTGAGCTGAGATCATGCCACTGCACTCCATCCTGGGCAACAGAGCAAGATTCTGTCTCAAAAAAAAGAAAAAAAAAATACCTTATAGAATTTAGGCTCCAAAATGATTTGATATATTAAATTACAAAAGCAGTACCTTTCTTCAAATATAATTCACACACCATATAAAGAACCCATTTAAAGTATCCCATTCCCTGGATACTTTGAATAGTCTTTAGTATATTCACAGAATTGTGCAGCATCTACCACAATCTAAATTTCGAACATTTTTGTCACCCCTAAAAAAAGCTGTATACCCATTGGCAGTTTCTCCCTCCCTCCCTCCCTCCTTCATAATCTTCCCTCTCTTCAGCCCTAGGAAACTAATTTACTTCACTTTATGTAGATTTGCCCATTCTGGGCATTTTATAGAAATTGAATTATACAATTATGTAGTCATTTGTGACTGGTTTCTTTCACTTAGCATATTTTCAGAATTCATCTATGTTATAACATGTATCAATTCTTTATTACCTTTTATTGCTAAGTATATTTCATTGTATGCATATGCCACCTTTTTTTGTTGTTGTTGTTGAGACAAGGTCTGACTCTATTGCCCAGGCTGGAGTGCAGTGTCATGATATCAGCTCACTGCAACCTCTGCCTCCTGGGTTCAAGCCATGCCCCCAGCCTCCTGAGTAGCTGGGACTACAGGTGTGCAACACCATGCCAGGCTAATTTTTGTAGTTTTTTTTTTTTAGGGACAGGGTTTCAACATGTAACCCAGGCTGGTCTCAAACTTACGAGCTCAAGTGATCTGTCCACCTTGGCCTCCCACAGTGCTGGGAATACAAGTGTGAGCCACCATTCCCTGCCTTGCATATACCACATTTTATTCATTCATTCATCAGTTGAACATTTGGGTTGTTTCCAGTTTTTGACTATTTTGAATAATACTACTGTGAACATTCATGTACAGGTTTTTTGGGAAGCAGATGTTCTTTTGGGCAAATACATAGCAATGAAATTGCATGGCTATCTGGGAAGTTTATGTTCAATCTTTGGAGAAACCAAAAATAATGCTGTTTTTCAAAGCAGCCGCACCATTTTATATTTCCATCTGCAAAGTACAAGGGTTCTAATTTCTCCATATCTTTTCTAATATTTATCTGTCTTTTTGATTAGAGGCAGTTCAACGAATATGGAAAAGTAACTCAACTCATTGTGGTTTGGATTATGTGAAAACTAATGATGTTGAGCATTTTTTCATGCATATGTTGCTCACTTGTATATCTTCTTTAGAGATATGTCTATTCAGATCCTTTGCCAACTTTTAAAAATTGGGCTACTTGTCATTTTATTACTGAGTTACAAGTAATTTATACATTCTGGATACCAGTTCCTTATCAAATATATGCTTTGCTAGTGTTTTCTCCCATTTTGTTTGTTGTCTTTTCAATATCATGATGGTACAGTGTGCAACACAAAATTTTTGTTTTAACCAAATGTATCTATTTTTTCTTTTGTTGCTAACGTTTTTGGTATAGCATGCAAAAATACACTGCCAAACCCAAGGTCATAAAGATTTTACTCCTACGGTGGCTTCTGAAGTTTAATAAATTTTAGCTTTTACATTTAAATCCATGATCAATATTAATTCTTGTATATGTGTGGCGTAGAGGCTCCCTTCCATTCTTTTGCATGTGGATATACAGGTGTCCCAGCACCATTTGTTGCAAAGACTTTGTTTCCTATTGAATTATCTTATAACCCATTGTTAAAAGTCAACTAACAAAAATGTAACCAAATGTGAGGGTTTTTCTTTTTTACTAGACTTTTAATTCATTCTATTTAAATAGCTATTCTTGTGCCAGTACCACTACTCTTGATTAGTATAGCTTTGTGGTAAATTTTGAAATTGGGAAGTGTGAGTCCTTCAATTTGACCTTCTTAGTAAACATGCTTGTGGCTATTCTGGGTCCTTTGGATTTCAATATACATTTTAGGATCAGTTTATCAATTTCTGAAGAAATCCAGCTGGGATTTAGATAGGGATTATGTTAAATCTGTAAATAAACGTGTGGAGTATTGCTATATTTTCAATATTAAATGTTACAATACAGAAACATAGGATGTCCTTCCATTTATTTAAAAGTTTAATTTCTTGCAACACAATGTTTTGTTGCTTTAAGTATACAAGTCTTACACTACTTTGTTAAGGTCTTTTCCTAATTATTTTTTATGCTATTATGAAAGAATTTTTTCTTTAATTTCATTTTTTATTCATTGGTAGCCCAGAGAAATACAGGTAATTATTATATATTGATTTTATATACTACAACCTTTCTGGTTATTAGTTCATTAGTTTGAATAATTTTTAGTGGATTCTTTAGAGTATTCTATATACAAGATCAAGTCATATTCAAATAGGGATAGTTTTCTTTCTTTCTTTTCATTTGGGATGCTGTATATTGCTTTTACTTACCTAATTTCTACAGGTAGACCCACCACACAATGTTGAATAGAAGTAGCTGGGGCAAATTTCGATGTCTTGTTCCTGATTAAATGTAATATTAACCTGCATGTCCTTCATGAGATTTACAATTTTTTTCTTCTATTTCTAGTTTTCTGAGTGTTTTTTTAAAATCATGAAAGGATGTTAGATTCTGTTAAATGTCTTTTCTATGTCTATTGACATGATCATGTGGTTTTTATTCTGTATTGTATAATTAAGGTTTTGCATTGATTGCTTTTCAAATATTAAACAACCTTGAATTCCTGGAATCTCTCCATGGTTTTCAAAATTGTATATGGCTACTCATGGCCTAAACTTTAAATTAACATGACATTACAAGGTTTATCACAAATAAACTCTTCTCTAGCTAACAGTTAGCTTCTCCCTTTTGGTTCCTTAGAGCAGTCACAGGACCACTGATTGTTTTATACTACAAAGACAGTTTCAGTTTCCTTTTCTTTCTTTGTGCTACTCCTTCTGTCTATAAAGCCCTTCCCATGCTCCACTACAATTTTTTTCAGTATTATCTATGATTCCTTCATATTCTCCCTCCTCTGTAAAGAATCTCTCCACCATTTCTTAAATTTCTATGCTCTTACAGCGTGATGTATGCATCTCTAATTTAGTTCTTATTTTCTGACCCATAATGTGCTTTGCTAATTGTGTAACTGTGTCCCCTTCCAAATTGTAAACTTGTGAGCTTGGATTATATCTTCTTTCCATTTCTAATATCAGCTAGAGAGATTCAAAACCCATTACCAAGTTAATTTGCGTATTTAGATTTCTCAAGAGTACTCACCATGATCTAGGTGGGTTCTACTATCTCCTAAACTCAGGTCACTCCTCTCAAGTCTTGGAGGGTCATCGATTATCTTCTCAGAAAGGGAAACAGTATCCCCCTTGAAGAAAGAACTGGGAACTAATTTTTGTATGAAAATAATATCACAGAAGATCTGGACTATTAAAAGTATTTCTCATCATTCTAACAAAATAGAATAAACTCTATGATTCTTTCAAGCCATTTTCCACATGTGTATACATTTTCACATCAATGAAACCATAGAATACACACAATATGAAAGTCTGCTTTTCTCAATTAATATAAGAAAATTTATGTTGTTTCTTAAATATCATTTACAGCTGTTAAATATCCTGTTGAGGATGCCACCTAATTTGATTAACCATTCTCCTGTCCTCAAATATTTACTTCCTCCTTCTTTTGGGGTTTTATAAAGAACAATATGGTAAACATCTGTGTGCATGTAAGTTCTTGCTTTCATTTGGATTATTACTTCAGGCTAGATTGATTTCTCAAATTAGTGGAATTAAGTAGGGTCAAATGATATAGCTTCTTTTTTCTTAGTTAAATTACCATTTTTTACTTTTTTTTCTAAATTTCAGGGTCATAGAGGGATATGGCTAGTAGGACATTTAGAAATTTTTCATTTATTAGATGAGGAAATTGAGAGTCTCAGAAACAAACTGACTTGTTCAGTGTTGTACATTTGATGATACAATAGATTAGGATCGAGATTATATTACACAATAAAGTGGGACAAAGACCAATTTGAGCACATTAAACAACTTGTTTTGTTTTTGTTTTCTAAAAATCCATTCCAATCTCTTTAAAATATAGACACTGAATTAAGTAGGCACTAAAAGTATCTTGACTCTTGGCTGTTATTTTTATAGTAACCATATTTTGGACGAAGAGGTAAGGTATATTATATTTAGCAAATTAGGGCTGGACGACAGAAGAGAAGGACATACAAATATGAGAAGACAGAAATTATTAATTTTTTAATTTTCTAAGTGAAAAAGGAAGTAGAATATTTGAGTCAGGTAGAAAAGGATAGATGATATCCTATTTGGTATTATGGCACATTCTGTTAAAGCTAATTTTGGTCAAAATTTAGCAAATCACTTCTCATACCTTTTATATGTCTAGTGATAGAGGGGACCAAGAATCGTTGTTGTTGTTGCTGTTTGTATGTAATGTCAGAGTGCCATGTACTTCTTTTCATTTATCTATTTATTTTTGAGATGGAGTCTTGCACCGTCACCCAGACTGGAGTGCAGTGGCGCGATCTTGGCTCACTGCAAACTCTGCCTCCCAGGTTCACGCCATTCTCCTACCTCAGCCTCCCAAGTGGCTGGGACTACAGGCGCCCGCCACCACGCCCGGCTAATTTTTTGTATTTTTAGTAGAGATGGGGTTTCACCATGTTACCCAGGATGGTCTCGATCTCCTGACCTATGATCTGCCTGCCTCGGCCTCCCAAAGACTGCGCCCAGCTCCAGAGTGCCATGTACTTCTTGATATGCAACAGTGAAATCAGAGTCAAACTATATGCCATATTTTATCACTTATATGTATACATAATCTTTATAAAATGAACTACAGATAGAGAATGGACAGATATATACATACCAGCTTTATGATAAAGTTGTGACTTTTGACCAGAAAATCTCTGGATAAATATCTGTATCATAAAAAGAAATTAAATCAGAAGAGTGGATCGGGTATTCTCTTGGCGGGTTGGATAGTTGTGATTGGGAAAACTTGGAAAAAAAAAAAAAGACCTTGTGAATCATTGAAAACAAAATGAGAAAGACTATATAACTTTGCAGGAGATAATAATCATCATAAGCATCCATATATTCAGTCATGAAAGTATATACTAATTAAATGTATCAATTTATAGCCTTCTAAGTGCAATGTTCTGTGCTAACTCTATAGAAGCATGTTAGGAGATATGTTGAACTGATGCTCAGAGACTTGTCCTAGATTACCTAGTTTAAAGTAAGAATTAAAGCAGCTACTGTGATGTAGAAAAAATGCAACAAAATCTATTTGGATCTTCTTGTTCTGAGAGACCCTTCCTTACTCATTTTTCAAAACTTATTTCTTCAGAGCATTACGTTCTAATTCTTGTGATCAAGTTGTTATTTTTGTTTGTTTTGTTGTGTTTTCACTTTGTTTTAGGATTGGGAACTTCTTATGGCCACTTTGACTTATCTGTATACCAGGTGTCATTAGAAAACATTCACCTACTACAACTTAGTATGGGATTATATGCCACTATAATCCCTATTGTCTGAATCTTACTACTTCACACACCCTACTCAAACTTCTATGAATAGGCAGGTGATAGCACAGAGAAGAGAAACAAACTAGGTGATTATACTTGATAAGTGAGCAATAAGATGCTCAAAGTGATTAATGCACTAATAAGAAGTATATATCTGATTTAGAGCAGAGACTCCCTGTCAAATCCTCACTTCCTGCATCATCCATCAATGCTTTTTGTGAGCAATGGTTTCATACCCTAGACCTGCAGATAGGCAAGTGAAGATGGAGTAGTTATGTATTAGCAAAGGAAAGTAACTGAGAAAAAATCAGCCAAGTCACAGAACAGGAAAGTAGTTTTGCTACTGCAGGAATCCTACAAACTTCAGGGAGAGAGAAAGACACAAAGGAGGGTGGGAGGGGGAGAGAGAGAGAGAGAGAGAGACAGAGAGAGAGAGAGAGAGAGAGAATAACTAGGCTTAGAGATCAAGCAAGGAAAGGTTTTTGTTTTGTTTTGTTTTATCAGTAGGCCTCTGTATTAGGCAGCCCTCTTCAAGACAGAAAACCCAATTCAAAACTATGTAAGAAAAGAAAATTTTCTGGTTTATATACTGGCAAATTTCACCTAGGATTTTCTTCATGATGGCTAGATTGAGAGACTCGAATGATATTATTAGGATTCTGTTTCTCCCTTCCTATTTTGACTTGACTCAGTTGACTTCTTTTGAAGGCAGTCTCTCCCTTGTCCTGAGATATGGAGCAAAATGGTGAGAGGCATTTCCCTATCACAATGGACAACTGGCTGCCTCTATTCCAAAAGTTATTTAGAAATTTTTAGAATTTAAACTCATTAGCATGGCTTGGAACTTTCTCCTCCTTAACGCAATCTCTATGACCAGAATAATGATGGTAATACTAAGAGTAAAGGGGAGAGACAGATCCTACTGATTATTAAAAATTATAGTCTGATGGTGAATGGCAAATGAGTGATGTAAGGAATAGAGATCAAGATGGCTGACTAGAGGCATTTCAAGCACATCTCGTCCACTTAGAAGAGCCAAAATAGTGTGTAGACAATCACACTTTCAATACATTATCCAAGAGGGACAAAGAAATGCAACAGAAATGCAACAGGAAACACCCAAAAATGAGGATGGATAACAGGCAGCCTGCTTCGCCAGGCAGCCTGCTTCGCCAGGCAGCCTGCTTCGCCAAAAACAATGAGGAGTTGGGAGTGACTCTCCAATATGGAGAAAGGGTGAGTGAGAGTCTTTCAGTGGTCCACATTCCCACTGGAGGATTGTGCAATCCAGGCCGTGGGAGAGCATCTTGGCTCTCCCTAATCCTAAATCTAATTTAGGGAGCTGCTGGGAGACTATGAGAAGGAACCGCCCCAGGGAGGAAACATACCTTAGGTCTCACTCCCTTTATGAAACCTAAGCAGCTGTAGCAAGACACCATTTTCTGTTGTAACTTTTTAACAGACTGTGCGCTGTCCTGTGATCTAATAGTACTGGTCCTAGGCGTTAGGGAAACTTGGTCTACTGCTTACAGAACTGGGCACTAGGGCAGAGTGAACTTCTGCAGCCAGAACTGTGGTGTGGGCAGCAGCCACCAGATGCTGGGAAGTGGGTCCCACCGCTGAGACTTGAGCAGGATCCAGTTGCCATGGAAGCTTGGTCTTGAGCTGGGCAGGGGCTCCTATGGCTGAAGGCTGAGTTGCAATCTAGGAATGGACTGGGGGGTCTGATGGGTAATCCAGGTCTGTTGCAACAGCCAGGACTGAGGAGCAAGCCCCATCAGGACCAGGACATGAGATTCACATATCCCACATACTGCTCTAGACTGTGGCCACTGGGGATGGCCCCACCTTCCCCTTGCCAGGACCTCAGTGTAGCAACTGTCAGCCGCACCTGAGCTTTCTGCCAAGTACCTGATGACTGTCCTTCCCTTGTCTGTTACCGCTGGTGCAGGCAATCACCATTGGGAGGTCTGAGCACCAGCCTGCCCAGTCTGGCTCCATCTGGCTTTGCTCCCACTTAGAGACAAAGCACAAAATCCAGGGTCCTGAGCATTCCACAAGTGAATCTGCCACCTGGGACAGCGAAGCACTTCTTCCAGAAGACTGAGATTGGGCCTAAACACCTTGCAGCTACCACCACAGTTGGCTCCTACCTGCGAGCGCCACCTGCTGGCGTGGAAATTGGCCCACACCTCCAGTAGTTGCCTAGTCTAACCACTGTCAACACAAGCACACAATGCTTGGAACCAGAAGAACATCTTACCACTGCTACTGCCATCACCTAGACCATATAGGCTACCCAGGGACTAGAGAGCTCACTCATCCTCATATTCCACCACTACCACAATTGGCATCTGAGAAAGCCACCCAGAGACCCAAGAATCAACGTGCCTGAAATTGCCAACACAGATGTCAGCATACACCACCCTGGGGCACAATGATAGGCATGTGTAGCCCACCACTAACAGTGAGGTCTAAAGATGTGCCAATCTGGCACTCCAGGCCCCAGCACAACTTCACTATAACCTCCACTAATAACTGTTCCTAATGCACTGAGGAAATCATACATCCACTAATACTGTTTATAGCCAAAGAAATCAGAGACTTCACCACCGCACACTCAAAGAAGTAAAGCCAAAGAGCACTACCCAGTCAATACCATGAATGCATCCTTAAGAAAAAGCCTCCCCCAACAAAAATAAATGTTAAAATAGGAAGAAGTGACTATTACACCAGATGCACAAATATCAATGTAAAGACACAGGAAACATGAAAAGCAAGGAAATATAACACCCCCAAAGTAACAGTAATTCTCTAGCAATAGATCTTAACCAAAAGAAAATTCTTGAAATCCCAGA
Source organism: Mandrillus leucophaeus (assembly GCF_000951045.1). Classification (NCBI taxonomy): domain Eukaryota; kingdom Metazoa; phylum Chordata; class Mammalia; order Primates; family Cercopithecidae; genus Mandrillus; species Mandrillus leucophaeus. The sequence goes on from NW_012101288.1 coordinate 3,886,005, forward strand.
TGAAGAATTCAAAATATTGATTTAAAAGAAGCTCAGTGAGACACAAGAGAAATCTTAAAACCAAAGAATTCAGAAAACAATTCAGGATATGAATGAGAGACTTACCAATGAGATCTTGAAAACAACAGAAACTCTGGAACTAAATAATGCATTGATGGAAATACAAAATACATTAAAAAGCTTCCACAATAGACTAGATCAAGTGGAAGAAATAATTTTAGAAGTTGAAGACAGGTTTTTTGAAATAACCTAGTTACATGACAATAAAGAAAAACGAATAAAAAGAATGAACAGAGACTTTGAGGCATCTGAAACAGCATAGAATGACTGAATTTATGAAGTATCAGTGTCCTAACCTGAAGAAAGATAAAAAGTGTAGAAAAGCAATTTAATAAATGATAGATAAAACCTTACCAAGTCTAGAAAGAGATTTAGATATCCAGGTACTGTGCAAAAAGGACTTTGCCACAGCACTTTAAAATTAGACTGTCTAAAGTTAAAATGAAAGAGTTAATTCTAAAAACAGCAAAAGAAAAGCAGCTAGTATCTACAAAGGAAACTCCATCCTTCTCAGCAGAAACCTTATAGGCCAGAAGAGAATGGGATGATATATTAAACATACTGAAAGAAAATACTGGCAGTAAGGAATATGATATCCAGTGAGGCTAACCTTCATAAGTGAAGGAGAAATAAAGTCCCAAATAAGCAAATGCTGAGGAAATTAGTCACCACTAGTGCATCTCTAAAAAAATGCTCAAAGTAGTCCTAAGCTTGGAATCAAAAGGACATTTACCATCATGTAAACACATGAAAGTATAAAACTCACTGGTAAAACAGTCACACAAAGGAAAAGAAAGGAATCAAATGGCACCACTATAGAATATGAAACCACAATTACAAACTGTAAGAGAAAAAGAAATAATTTATAAGACAAATAGAAAATGATTAACAGTATGAAAGGAACAAAACCTCACATAGTAATAATAGCCTTGAACATAAATGGATTAAATGCTCCACTGAAAACATATAAATTGGCTGAACAAAATAAAAAAAAAATGATTCAACTGTATGCTGCTTACAAAACACATCTTACCTGTAGAGACCCTTTTAGACTGAAAGTAAAGGGGTGAAAAAATATATTTCATGCAAATGGAGACCAAAAGTAAGCAGGACAAGCTTATATCAGATAAAACAGACTTTAGGTTAAAAAAAAAAAAAGACAAAGAGGGTCGTTATATAGTGATAAAAAGATCAATTCCGCTAAAGGCTATAATAATTCTAAATATATATGCATCCAACACTGAAGCACACAGATTCATAAAGCAAATATTACTAGAACTGAAGAGAGACATCAATACAAAATTGTATTTCAACACCCCATTTATAGCATGAGACAGTTCATCTAGACAGAAAATTAGCGAAGAAACATTGGTTTAAAACTGGACTTTAGACAAAATAGATCTAACAAACATAGACCATCCTACCCAAAAACTGCATAATATACGTTATTTTCATCAGCACATGGAACATTTTCTAAGACCATGTCTTAAGCCACAAAATAAGTCTCAACAAATGTAAAAAATCAAAACCATATCAAGTATCTTCTCAGATCACAACATGAAAACTCTAAGAATCAATACCCAGAGGAACATTGGAAACTACAGAAATACATGGAAAGTAAACATACTCCTGGATGACTATTGGGCCAACAAAGAAATTTAGATGAAAAAAAATTTTTTTTAATTGGAAACAAACAAATGGAAACACAACAAACCAAAAGTTCTGGGATACAGCAAAAACAGTGCTAAGAAGGAAGTTTATAACATTAAATGCCTACATCAAAAATGTAGAAAGACTAAAAACTAACCATCTATATACCTATGTAACAAACCAGCATATTCTGCACATGTATCCCAGAACTTAAAGAAAGGCCGGGCGCAGTGGCTCACGCCTGTAATCCCAGCACTTTGGGAGGCCGAGGTGGGCGGATCACAGGGTCAGGAGATCGAGACCATCCTGGCGAACACAGTGAAACCCCGTCTCTACTAAAAATACAAAAAAATTAGCCATGCATGGTGATGGGCTCCTGTAGTCCCAGCTTCTCGGGAGGCTGAGGCAGGAGAATGGCATGAACCCGGGAGGCGACGGAGCTTGCAGTGAGCAGAGATCGCGCCACTGCACTTCAGCCTGAGAGAGCGAGACTCTGTCTCTAAATAAATAAATAAAAATTAAAAACTAACCATCTAACAATGCACCTCAAGGAACAAACCAAACCCAAAATTAGCAGCAGTGAAATAATGATCAGAGCAGAACTAGATAGTGGCAACAACAACAAAAACAGTACAAGAGATCAACAAAAAGAAAAGTTGGTTCTTCAAAAAATAAGCAAAATAGATAAACTGCTAGCTAAACTAACCAAGTAAAGAGGAGAGCAGATCAAAGTAAACAAAATCACAAATGAAAAAGGAGATGTTACAACTCCTACCACAGAAACACAAGATTTTGTGAACAACTCTATGCTCATAAACTAGAAAACCTAGAGGATAAATTCTTAGAAGCATACTGCCTCCCAAGATTGAATCAGGAAGAAATAGAAAACCTGTACAGATCAATAATGAGTAGAGAGATTTAATCAGTAATAATAAACCTCTCAACAAAGAAAATCTCAGGACCAGATGGATTTACAGTCAAATTCTACCAAATGTGCAAAGAAGAAGTAATACCTGTCTTCCTAAAACTGTTCCAGAATGTCCAGGAGGAGGAAATTTTTCCTAACTCATATGCTATGATGCCAGTATCACTCTGATACCTAACCCAGACAGGAACACAAGAAGTAAAGAAACTATTTTTATCTCTGATGACCATAGATGTAAAAATCCTCAACAAAATAGCAATCCCCTCAACAGCACATCAAAAAAACATATATAATATGGTCGATGAGGTTTTATACCAGGGAAGCAAGGATGGTTTAACACACATAGGTCAATAAATGTGATACTTCACATAAACAGAATCAAGGATAATAATCATATGATCATATCAATAGATTCAGAAAAAGAATTTGATAAAATTCAACATCTCCTCATGATAAAAACCCTTAGCAAACTAGGCATAGAAGAAACATATGTCAAAATAATAAAGGTAGTGTAAAACAACCCCACCACTAACATCATACTGATTGGGGAAAAGTTGAATGCATTTTCTCTATGGACTGAAAAAAAGACAAAGGTGGTCATTTTCACCACTCCTATTCATCATAGTACTAAAAGTCCTAGCCAGAGCAATCACGTAAGAGGAAGAAATACATGGCATCCAAATTGTAAAAGGGGAAGTCAAATTATTCCTCTTTGTTGATATGATCTTATATCTAGAAAAACATAAAGTCTTCACCAAATAACTCTTTGGTTTGCAAAATGAATTCAGTAAAATTGCAGAATACAAAATCAATGTACAAAAATCAGTAGTGTATATATACACCAGTAACAACCTAGCTAGAAAGAAATCAAGAAGGCAATCACGTTTATATTTACAAAAAAATACCTAGGAATAAACAACCATGAAAGTGAAAGATCTCTACAAAAAAAAAAAAAAACTATAAAAATGATTAAAGAGATTATATATGACACACACAAAAAATGGAAAGACATCCTTTGCTCATGGATTGGAAATAACGTTAAAATGACCATACCAGGCCAGGCACGGTGGCTCACACCTGTAATCCCAGCACTTTGGGAGGCTGAGGCAGGCAGATCACCTGATCAGGAGTTTAAGACCAACCTAGTCAACATGGTGAAACCCCATATCTACTAAAAATACAAAAATTAGCCGGGCCTGGTGGCAGGCTCCTGTAATCCCAGCTACTCGGGAGGCTGAGGCAAGAGAATTGCTTGAACCTGGGAGGCAGAGGTTGCAGTGAGCCAAGATCACATCACTGCATTCCAGCCTGGGTGACAGAGTGAGACTTGGTCTCCAAAAGTAAATAAATAACCATACTGCCCTACAGATTAAATGCAATCCCTATCAAAATACCAATGTCATTTTTCAAAGAATTAGAAAAAAATTCTGAAATTCATATGGAACCAAAAAAGAGCTTGATCAGCCACAGCAATCCTGAACAAAAAGAACACAGCTGGAGAGCTCACATTACTTGACTTTAAATTAAAAGGCTAAAGTAACCAAAAAAGCATGGTCCTGTTATAAACATAGACATATAGATCAATGGAACACAATAGAAAACTCAGAAATCAAGCCACATGTTTATAGCCAACTGATTTTCGACAAAGCTGATAATAACATATTAGGGAAAGGAAACCTACTTCAATAAATTATGCTGGGAAATTTGAATAGCTATATGCAGATGAATGAAACTAGACCCCTATCTCTCACTATATGCAAAAATCAACTCAAGATGAATTAAAGACTTAAATGTAAAACCCAAAACTATATATATGAGAAGAAAACCTAGGGAAAAGCCTTGTAGACAATGGGCTAGGCAAAGCATTTATGACTAAGACCTCAAATGCATAGGCAACAGAAGAAAAAATAGTCAAATGGGACTACATTAACCAAAAAGCTTCTGCACCACAAAAGAAATAATTAACAGAGTAAGGAGACAACTTGCTGAATAGGAGAAAATATTTGCAAACTATTCGTCTAACAGGGAACTAATATCAGAATATAAAAGAACTTAATTCAAAAACAGCAACAGCAAATCATGATAATCCCATTAAAAAGAGGGCAAAGGACATGAATAGACTTTTTCCAAAAGAAGACCTGCAAATGGCCAACAGGCATATGAAAAATGCTCAGCATCCCTAATCATCAGAGAAATGTAAGTCAAAACCACAATGGAATATCATCTTACCCCCGTCAAAATGTCTGTTACCACAAAGACAAAAAATAACAGATGTTGATGAAAATGTAGAGAAAAGAAAACCCTTATACACTGTTGGTGGACGTGTAAATTAGTACAGCTCCTCTGAAAAACCATATGGAGATTCCTCAAAGAACTAAAAATAGAAGTACTATTCATTCTAGTAATCCCACTACTGGATCTACCCAAAGGAAAAGAAATCAATGCATCAAAATAATACCTACACTCACATGTTTATCACAACGCTCTTCACAATAGCAACGATATGGAATCAACCTAAGTGTTCATCAACAGATGAATGGATGTATAAAATGTGGCATATATATCCATGGAATATTATTTGGTCATAAAAAAAGAATAAAATCTTGTCTTTTTCAACAACATGGATGGAAATTGAGGTTATTAACTTAAATGAAACAAGCCAGACACAGAAAGACAAATATTGCTTGTTCTCACTCATAAGTGAGTGATAAAATATGTTCACATTTGTGCAGAGAATTGAATGACAGACAATGGAGACTTTAAAGGGTGAGGGGGCAGAAGGAGGGAGGATGATGAGAAATTAGTGAGTACTATGTACATTACTTGGTGATGGATTCCCTAAAAGCCTTGACTGCCATGAAAATGTACACATGGTCAGGCGCCATGGCTCACACCTGTAATCCCAGCACTTTGGGTGGCTAAGGCAGGTGATCACAAGGTCAAGAGATGGAGACCATCCTGGCCAACATGGTGAAACCCCATCTCTACTAAAATTACAAAAATTAGCTGGGCGTGGTGGTGTGCACCTGTAATCCCAGCTGCTCCGGAGGCTGAGGTAGGAGAATCACTTGAACCAGGAGGCGGAGGTTGCAGTGAGCCGAGATCACACCACTGCACTCCAGCCTGGTGACAGAGAAAGACTCTGTCTCAAAAAAAAAAAAAAAAATCTATGCATGTAGCAAAATTGCACACGTACCTCATAAATTTGTATGAATAAAAAATTCTTCCCTAACTCCCTATTGCTCCATACCTTTTTGTTTTGTTTTGTTTTGTTTTGTTTTGAGATGGAGTTTCGCTCTGTGACCCAGGCTGGAGTACAGTGGTGCGATCTCAACTTATTACAACCTCCACCTCCCAGGTTCAGGAAATTATACTGCCTCAGCCTCCCAAATAGCTGGGACTACAGGAAACTGCCACCATGCCCAGCTAATTTTTTGTATTTTTAGTAGAAATGGGGTTTCACCATGTTGGTCAGGCTGGTCTTGAGCTCCTGATCTCAAGGGATCTGCCTGCCCCAGCCTCCCAAAGTGCTGGGATTACAGGCATGAGCCACCACGCCTGGCCTCCATTCCTTTTTATAAGTCTATATCACACTATATTTGGAATTAAATTGGGTAGGAAAGTAGGGCATGTGTCTCTGCTACTAGACTCTGAATCCCTCACACAAGACATGACACAATAAAATTTAAAAATATTTATAGTATATTTTAAGAAAAGAATCGGGATATGTAGGCCATGAGTATTTCTTTTGAGTTATTAGAGATCATTCTCAGAATAATCTAATAACATTTATTTCATATATATATATAAATATATATATATAATATATGATAACTGTGTCAAAGAGTAGTCAGGTCTTACTCTTTTGCCCAGGCTGGAGTGCAGTGACCCAGTCATGGCACACTGCAGCCTGGACCTCAAAGGCTCAGGCAATCCTCCCACCTTAGCCTGTGAGTGGCTTGGACTGCAGGTGTGTGCCACCATACCAAGCTAATTTTTTTTTATTTTTACTAGGGATGAGATCTCACTACATTGCCCAGGCTGGTCTCCAAGTCCTGAGCTCAAGTGATCCTCCCACCTCGGCCTCCCGAAGTGCTGGGATTATAGGCATGAGCCACCATCTCCTGCTAGAATGATGATATTGGAGAGGATAGAAAGCAGTCAGGATAACCATTTCTCTTGCTACCCTCTCCTCCTACTCTTAAACTTTGGTCATTATGGTTCCTGCCAAATGTACTTTCTATATGATTAGTCTTTAATATTCCTGAAGTTATTTGTACTGTTCTTGGATAAACATATGCTCTATATTACAACTAGATTTTATTATACTGACAGAGTTCAAAATAGTATAAGCTTAGGTGCTCCTGGATTATTGACCAAGGGCAATATTCACTGACTTCTTGCTATATACGCAACATCATCCTAAGTCTTTTGCATGTATTGTTTCATTGAATCCATTCAAAAATTCCAGATGTATGATATTATTAGCTTCATTTTGCAGATGAAAAACTTTAGGCAAATAGATGTTAAGGAACTTGTCTGAAGTTGCCATTTTAGTAAGTGGAGGGACCAGGATTTGAACGTAGGTAACTGGCATCAGAACTCACGTTGTTACACTATTGCCGCTCAGTATGTCTTGAAAGCCCACAAAGCAGGACTTGACTGCAAGAAACTGAGGAGGCAGCAGGCGGGTGAAGAGTTTCTAAACGGAGGGAAGGACAAAACAATCTGCCCTTGAGTTGTATATTGGTCACTGGAGAGAGAAGAAAAAGAGAGATCCTTCGAGACATAAGATCAAAAACCATCTGGACAGCCAGAAGGGGAAAAACCAGCAGGGAACAAAGTGTTTCCAGTATTGGGAACATGTTGAGTAAATCATCAGATAAGCATGGGAAGTCAGCCGGGAAAGTCAGGAGGGCTACCTCAGGAGAGAAAGGCAACAGCTTGTTATGGATTCCTGGAGACTACATGTAGAGCTAGTCTCAGTGAGCAGGGAAAGTGTATTTAATGTCTGACATGTTTAGGTTCAGTCTGAACAAAATATCTCATTCCAGCACTGAAGATTACAGACCTAAATGTCATTCAATGTGAAACAACAAGCATGTATTTCCTTGTTGCACTTCTAATTCCAATAATGTACCTTCTTCCTTTAAGCTCTATACTTCCTAAACTGCACCTGTCTTTGAAACAGCTCATGCTAAGGTTTGAAGCTTGCTGCATCAGTTAAATGTGTCCCTAAGCATTTGACGGATGAAGGAGGACAGTAGAAACCTCAAACAAAACTGCTGCCAATAATCAGAGGGTACAAAACAATAAAACATGTATAGCGTTCTTCCAAACATCAAGGAGGCTTCTTTTCTCTTTAAAGCTTGTAGTGTACACAAGATACAAAATGTAACCTCCCCAAAGAAGAAAATTTAGGTCTCTGGAAACTATATGGGAGGTCAGCAGAAAAGGGAATCATTGCTCCTCAGCCACTGCAATGACTGAAAACAGTTTATGAGGAAAATACATTTTAATCTTTTCCCTGACATTTAGTAATTGAGTATGTACACAGTAGCTGCACATACACACACACACACACACACACAGAGAGAGAGAGAGAGAGAGAGCTTAATTTACACGGAACTATTTTACAGTATGTAATAGGACCATAGCCCTTCCAAAAGTCAGCTTAATTAAAAGGTATATTCATGAATTTTCAGAGAATTGCCTTACATAATATTATTAGTGTCATCAATATCACTTGAAATGCTGTAGAACATAACCCAGGGTATACAATTAACTTTGCATTAAGATTTGAAGTGAGACAAGCACTGCCCGTGAATATCATCCCTCAATTTGTCAATCACCAGAGCATGGTGACAATTTGGCTTGACTACAACTATGCCCGAATGAAGTACTTTTCCTTTTGAGAAAAAAGGAATCGACGAGCACGAGGACTCCCTTTTCTCCTTTTAGTTTATTTTTTTAAGTCATTTATTAATTTTCCCTTTTGTAAAAGTAATTCCAAAGTTTGCCTTTTCTTTTTTCTTTTGAGGGGAAGGGGTAACTTTACAGGCAGTTTCCTTAGTCATTCTAGGCAGCCAGCCAATGAAATATAGACTAAACAAGGCAGAGGATATTAATTTTACTTCACTATACATGCACACAGCTAGTGATGCATAAAGTCTTTATTCCAAGACTGACATTAAAAGGGTTGTGCAATTGCCTGGATTCCAGCGTCACTAACGGTTTTCTGAGGGAGTTGGAAAGAGATAAGAGAAGAGACCTTGGGGAACAATTTTAAAGTGGCTCAACAGAATCGCAGAGCCAAACTCATACCTACATCAATGTGGTGCAGAGAATCTCTTAAGTATTTTTAATGCTGAATTTGAGCAAGGAAACTTCAAGTATGAACCTAAAAAGAAATCAAAACGTATTTCACAGATATATTAAGAGTTTTCTGGCAACAGAGAAGCTGGGTAAAAAGAATTGGAAAATCAAACTTTTTGTTGAAGTATGACATGTACAGAAATATTCACACATCAAAAGTCTAGAGCGTGATAAATGTTTACAGCATGAATATACTCCTGCAAACGATTCTGAGATCAAGAAACAATATCACCCATACCCCAGAAGACATGCCCACACCCCCATTTAGTCACTATCTTCTCTCAGGGTAATTCATATCCTGACCTCTAATATTGTTAGTGTAGATTAGTTTTGCTCGTAAACATTACATAAATGGACAATTCAGTATAAATCCTTTTGGGATTGATTTTCTTTATTCTGCCTTTTGTTACTTGAGTGTAGTTGTAGTTCATTCACTCTCACACATAGAGAGTATTTGTAATGTGTGAATACACCTCAATTGATTCGTTCTACTATTGAGGGTATTTGGATGAAAATATTATATATTTTACATATCATTGAGTTTGATTTAGGACTTTTATAACATATTAATGAGAGGGATTAGTCTGAAATTTCAGTTTCTTGTTGTACTTTAATATAAAGATTATCCTGGCTTTATAAAAATTGCTAGAAAGTATTTCCTCTGTTTTCTTTCTCTGGAAGATTTTGTGTAAAATTTGTATTATTCTTAATTTTTTGGAAGAATTAACTAGTACAAATATTTTCATCTTCATTTGTTTTAGGAAGGTTTTCAATGACAGAATCAAAAAATTTTAATATACATTGCAAGATAATAATTACTATATTGATTGCCTTGTATTATTAATAAATATATAATACAATTAGTAATTGTATATTAATATATACAACATAAATGTATATTTAATGTAATTTACATTTAAATATACATAGTATCAGTTTCAGAAAGTTGTGTTTTTAAGGGATTCGCCAATTTAATCCAAATTATCAAATTCATTGGCTAAAATTGTTAATAGTAGTCCTTTGTTACAAATAATGATGTTGCTTTTTTCATTTCTGATGTTGGTATTTTGTGTTGTCTTTGTGTCTTATTTATTTTTGCTAAGTATATGTTTTATAAATCATTTTAGTCAAAGGCTTTGTTGGGTTTTTTTTAATACACATTTGTTTTCATTTCATTAATTCCCATTGTTATTGCTCTTATTTAAAAATTATTTTGGTTTAATTTTGTTATTACTTTGTTAAAAGAAAAACTTTAGACAAATTAAATTTAGCAGTTTATTTGAGCAAAGAAACATTCACGAATTGGGCAGTGCCCTGAACTAATAAAGCCTCAGGGAGCTCCACCCAGCAATGTGGGCAGGCAGTATTTATAGGTAGGAAAAGAGAGTGACATACAGAAATAGCTCAATTGGTCACAGCTTGACATTTGCCTTATTTGAACATGTATGAGCAATCTGCGGCTGTGATTGGCTGAAAGTTCAGGCTACTGTGATTGTCAAAGCTCAGTTACTTGTTAGAAGAATATACTCTCAAGTTAGACTGCAGTTTATTTACAAATTATATTAGGATACAGTTCACTGCATACAGAGGCAGATTTAGGCCAAATTTAATTTGATTTAACAACCTTTTGAGATAAAAGCATATTTATCATTTAATTTTAGTATTTATTCTTCCACAATATTTTCATTCTGTGATATATATTACCCTCTCTATATTACTTTTAAAGCATATCACATTTATTTTATGTTATACCTTCTTTATGATTCAGCTATAATATCTTAAGGTTTTCATTGTTAATTCTTATTTGACCCATGGATCATTTAGAAGTACATCATTTCCAGGTAGTTGGAGATGTTTTTTTTTTTTGAGACGGAGTCTTGCTCTGTCGCCCAGGCTGAAATGCAGTGGCCGGATCTCAGCTCACTGCAAGCTCCGCCTCCCGGGTTCACGCCGTTCTCCTGCCTCAGCCTCCCGAGTAGCTGGGACTACAGGCGCCCGCCACCACGTCCGGCTAGTTTTTTGTATTTTTTAGTAGAGACGGGATTTCACCGTGTTAGCCAGAATGGATTCGATCTCCTGACCTCGTGATCCGCCCGACTCGGCCTCCGAAAGTGCTGGGATTACAGGCTTGAGCCACCGCGCCCGGCCAGTTGGAGATGTTTTGATGGCTTACAATTTATTTCTAAGTTAATTTTGTGATCAAAGAATATACTCTGAGTTATTTTCATTTGTTGATATTTCTTGAGGCTTTATGATCGAACATATAGTGTATCTTAGTCTAAGCTTCTATGCAAAGTCAAAAATTATGTGAATTCTGTCCTGTTGGCAGCAATGTCAGCTAACTGTGTAAATTATGAAAACTTTGTTTGTATTATTCAGTGTGTATATGTGTGTGAGTATATTTTTGTGTTTATACATATATACATATATACATAAGTATATATTATATATAATATGTATACATTTTATATATATGACATGTAGACGTTTGTGTCTGTGTGTATATATATGTGTCTGTGTGTATACATATATACATAAGTGTATAATGTATATTATATGCAATATATGTATTACATATTACATGCAATATTATATGTAATATATTACATATAAACTTTATATGTGGTGTGTGTGTGTAACATATATAAATATATATGTAGTAAACGGTTCTCAACCAGCAGAGATTTTTTTTAATATCTGGAGACAGTTTTAGTTGTTATAATTGGGGAATGGGAAGCACTACCAGCATTTAATGAGTAGAAGCCAGGGATGCTACTGAACATCCTAAAATGAATAAAACAGTTCTTCACAACATATATATCTTGCCATCTCAGCTACCTAGAGTGGTGTATTAAAGTCTCTCTCTATGATTAGATTTTCTCTATTTTCCCTTTCTGTCTTCATATTCTCAGATATTGTTATTTGTCATGTACACTGATATCTATTAGATTAAACCCTTTATCTTTATTAAATTTAATAATGCTTCTTGGCTTTATGCCTACTTTGTTTAATATTAATATGCTAAATCACTTTTCTTTTGGCTAGTGTTTGCATGGTATCTTTATTTCTATACTTTTATTTTCAACTGTATTTTATACTTGAAATTAAAAGTTTGTTTTTTGCAAGAAGGCTAGAGTAAGTAGGCATTTAACAATTGATTTTGGTAATTTTAGGGTTTTTTTAAAAATGTAGATTTAGTCCATTTATATTGAATGTAATAAATAATAAATATGGATTTTTAAATTTTTCTTACTTTTTTTCTATTTTAATCGTCTTTATTCATTGCTTTCTCCTTTTCCTTTTAAATTAATGAAACATTGTTTTATTATTGTATTATTCATCTGTCACCCTTTTCTAAAATTTTTACTTCCAACAGTCTTAGATTTACAGAAAAAAATTGCAAAGACAGTATAGAACATTCTCACTTCCACTACATCTATTTCCCCATATTACTAACACCTTATATAAATGTGGTATATTTCTACAATTAATGATTATTATTAACTAACCTCCAAATAGATTCAGATTTTCTTTGTTTTGCTTTTACCTAATGTATTGTTGTTGTTGTTGTTGTAGTTCCAGGATCCATTCAGGTGTCACATTGCATTTAGTATTCATGACTACTTAGGATTCTCTTGGTTGTGACAGTTTCTCAGACTATACTTGTATTTGATGAGCATAAAAAGGACTTTGACAGTTTTAAGGAGTACTAGTCAAATATCTTATACAATGCCCCTGCCTGAGACTTGTCTGATGGTCTTCTCATGATTTTATTGGAGCTAATCTGTTTGAGAATGACCACAGAGGTAAACTACCATTTTTATTTCACATAAAAGGTATATTCTGTCAATATTACTTATCATTGTTTATGTTCATTTTCATTATGGGACTGAAGCAGTGTTGGTTTTCTGTACTGTAAAGTTAGTTTTTCCCTATTTTCATACTGTATTTATTGTAAGGAAGTCACTATGTGCAGCCCACACTTAAGGAATGGGGCGTTATACTCTGCCTTTTTGAGGGTGAAGTATCTACATAAATTATTTGGAATTCTTCTTCATGAGATAGTTGGTTCTTTTCTCTTACTCATTTTCAATCATTTATTTATATTAGTATGGACTCATGGATATTTATTTTTATATTTGGGGTTATAATACCACATTATTCAATTCCTTTCTTTTTTGCTCAAATTATCCCAACTATAATATATACCTGTTTTTCATAAAATAATTTTACTATTTTTATAGATTAGCTAGTGATTATAACATGAATTCTTATTATAATCTAGTACAAACTGTTAGCTTTACTATTTTTCTCAATATTGCTAAAATCTTAGACCTTTTAAACTCTAAATTCCTTCTTGCCATTTGCAATGTTTTATTGTGCATTTCATTTTTACATATATTTTAAATTCAATGAGGTATTCAAAATATCACTTTATAGGGTCAATATTTGTTTATATTTGCATACATATTCACCTTTTCCATTGCTCTTCATTCCTTTCTGAACTTCCTTGTTTCTATGAAGTGTAATTTTCCTTTCACCTGATAAACTCTTTTACATTTATTTCAAAGAAAATCTTTTGGCATTAAATACTTGACATGTTTTGTTAATCAAAAGTGTTTTTAAGCTTAGTCACATTTTGGAAATTTTTTTCCCCTATGAGTACAATTCTAAGTTGATGGTTACTTTCTTTTAGCGCTGTAAAAATGTCAATCAATTGTCTGTTGGCTTCTATTATTTCTGTTTTGAAGTCAGCTGTCAGAGATTTGGGGTATATTTTGAAAGAAATTTGTATTTCTTTCCTCTGGCTCTTTTAAAGTTTTTATTTTTATCTTGGTTTTCAGTAGTTTGGCTGCAATATGACCAAGTGTTTTATGTACTCTTTCAGTGTTTTATATACTCTTCAGTAGGCTTCTGAAATTGGTGAGTTGGGGTTTTTTTCCATCAATTTTGGAAAATTATCAGTGCTTAGCTCTTCAAATTGTGCTTCTATCTCATTCCTGTCTCTTCTTTCTTGTAATCTTATTACACTTGTGTTATACCATTCAAATGTGTCTGATATATTTTTTTACACTTTGTTCTTTTCCTGTCATCCTTTTCTTCCTTTCCTTCTTTACTTAAGTATATACATTTTGTATTCACCTGTCTTTGAAATTACTAGTCTTATCTTCTACTTGCTATTTGTCTTACAAGTATGTCTACTTCCTGGTAAACCTACTGCATTCATCCATTTTGCATTGCTGTAAAGGAATACCTGAGACTGGGTAATTTAAAAAGAAAATAGGTTTATTTGGCTCATGGTTCTACAGGCTGTACAAGCATGGCACCAGTATCTGCTTGGCTTCTGGTAAGGCCTTGGGAAGCTTTTACTCATGGCAGAAGGTGAGTGAGGAGCAGTCACCTTGCATGGTGAAAGAGGGAGTGAGGTCAGGGAGGTCCCAGAATTTTTATCAATGAGATCTTGTGTGAACTCATTACCATGGGGAGGGCACCAAGCCATTCAGGGGAGGGATCCACTTCTATGACCCAAACACCTTCCACCAGGCCCCACTTCCAACATTGGGGATCACATTTAAGCATGATATTTGGAGGGAACAAACATCCAAAGTCTATCACCTATGCACAGCCCTTAATTTCTAGAATGTTCTTGTGATATTTGTAAATTATAATTATTTATATATACTACTATTTGTTGAAATTTTCTACCTTTTAATTAGTTTGATAATCAATTCATCTACTGTCTTAAACTTTATGATAGTTCTTTCAAAATCTGTGCTAACTGTAATGTGTGGATCATCTGTGGATATGCTTGTGTGTGTGTGTGTGTGTGTGTGTGTGTGTGTTTGTGTGTTTGGATGTCAATCATATAGTCCTGTTTGTTTTCTTAAAAATGTTTGATTGAATGCTAACATTTTTAGCATTTTTAGTTGTTTTCTTTCACCACACAAAATTTGCTCTTTCCTCTGCTGGATAAGTAGACCGTTGTGTATATGCATGTGGGGTGGAATGGGATCCAATTATAAACTGAGGTGGGGAGAGGCTAGTTGCAATTTTAGTAATAAGCAGTCTAATTCTGATTAAAGCATGGCCTTACAGTGCTTTCTAATTCGGAGCCTAGAAGGTGTTTTTCTTCTTAGCCCTGAGTGGTCATAATAATTTCTACTCTGTCTCTGAGAGGCAATTGGCTTAGCTTTCTGGTATCCTGACCCTATAACTTCCAAACATGGCAGAGTCCTAAGAGGGACACAGAGTCTGTGGTTAATGTCCTTTAATTCTACAATTTTGGCCCTTCAGTTCTATGCAACTCTCTGAAGTTCTCCTTGTTTCTCTGTCCTCCAGTAGGATGCTTCCTGGGTCAAGTCCAGATTTCTAACCTACAGTGCCTTCCAGGATCAGCAAATGCTTTCAAGGAGAGCTAAAGATCATCAAGTCACTTTTGAATGGTTCTTCTCTCTTTGGATGCTTCTGCAGATTTCTGATTCTTCAAATATGTGAATTTATCAGGTGGTTTTGATGTTTTATGAGCATATGTTGTTCTTCCATGAATTAATCATCTCCTTCAGAAGTTGAAGTTGAAAGGAAGATTTTAAAACACTTCTTTCATATTTGCTCTGTGCTAACGGATTATAGTAAGAAATTCGGGTACTTTTTTTGGCAGCTTACAATCTAATGTGGACAACAGAGAATAAACAAACACACACCCAGATAAATTTTAATTACAAATAGTAGGATATGCTTAACTCCATCATCTTTAAAAATTATAACTCTACTTAATTTACTGCTAGGAACTTTTACAGACATCTTTGCATGATTCTAAAAGATAGTAATCTTTGGAATTATTAATTAACCTCACTTCTTTTTTTTTTTTTTTTGGGGGGGGGGGACGGAGTCTTGCTCTGTCGCCCACGCTGGAATGCAGTGGCACGATCTTGGCTCACTGCAAGCTCCGTCTCCCCGGTTCACACCATTTTCCTGCCTCAGCCTCCCAAGTAGCTGGGACTGCAGGTGCCCACCACCATGTCCGGCTAATTTTTTGTATTTTTAGTAGATATGGAGTTTCACTGTGTTAGCCAGGATAGCCTTTATCTCCTGACCTCGTGATCTGTCCACGTTGGCCTCCCAAAGTGCTGGGATGACAGGCGTGAGCCACCATGCCCAGCCTAATTATCCTCACTTTTTAATTAAAAGTTGTTTAAAAAAAGATAATCTACTGGAGGGTATTTAAACATCTAATGCAAAAGAGGATGGAACTTCTGGAAAAAATTACTAAATATTTTGAAAAGATTTGTAACAATTTATTTGGATGTTGCTAATGTAGTTTTGAATGCACACACACTTGCACTTTTATTTATGCAAGTTACCCGTGAATATTAACATCACACAGGACTATCTTATTGCTGTGTATGTATGTTCTTCTTATTGATACCAAAAGCCTGAGAGGGCTATACATAAGACTGCCATTGTTCTACCAAAGAACCTTGACTAGTAGATTATACACAATTCAGTGATTTTCTTGGTTGCATAACATTTTCTTATGTATATGTGATTTCTTGAAATTTGGCCATTTATTCAGCATTTATTGATCACTGTGCCAGGCACCATGCTAGTTGTGAGGTATTGAAAGAAAAAAGCTTTAAAATGTGTCTTCCCTCAAAAAGTTCACATTTACTGGAGTGCATAGAAACTTGAGCATGTAATGTAGGTCTTTAATGTTCTCCAAAAGGATAAATAATTGACTGAATTATAGAGGTAAGAACATGGTGCTATTATAACCTTTCAGAGAGCCGTCTAAGTCAGACAAGGAGAGAGATCAGAAAAAGTCTTTGGCGTATACGAGAGATGGTATTTGAAGAATGATGAAATTGCCCAGATTGGGTGAGGATAGGATATGGGTATGATGTCTCAAGTCGGGGAATAACATATGGGAAAGCACATATGTGAAAGAATGCTTTTGCAAAACGTAAGAGGTTGAAACATGGCTATGGTAGTAATAAAGTAGTAGAAATCCCAAATACTCCTCTAAGAAGTTATAATTTGGTCATCAAGAGACTAGAGAACAGCAGAAATATTTTAAGCAGAAAGTGACATATGTGTTCCAGAAAGATCAATCTATCAGTCATAATTTAAATAGGGGAGGAGATAAGATTAGACAGAAGTGTTAAACCCTGAGCTATGGTGGTGGTAGTATGGTTTGAGAGATGGGGACAGATTGAAGACATTAAAATAAGGTCCATCATTACTATTGCCATTAATAAATATAAATTAAGTACTGTAATCATCAAGCAAGATTTAGTCATTGTTGTTTTAACTTCCTTCCAGAAATTCTACAACACACACAAATCAATATTGTGAAAATGGAGAATATTATGTAATTGTTTCCTTGCCAAGATCATCTTTTTTCTTATTTAATAGTTTAAAGTCAAAGCCCAGCAAACTCTAATGTCTAGACTTTATAATTTTATAACAGTATGAACATAACCTGTATAGACTTTAGATAGATGCTTCTAGAAGGGCCTTTTTATTTAAAATCAAGACAAGTTATAATATAGCAGATATGAAAAGGATGTGCCTAATAAAACATTTTATTATCAATCTAATTTTTGCACCATTTTACAATGAACTGGTAACCAATGTGTGATTTTCCTCTTTTAAATATGCTTTGTAAATCTTAGTTGGGAATGAGGTACCAAGTGACTCAACTGTACTAACTGTTGAACAGAGAGGTCTGGAGGACCATCTGGTGATGCATGCAGAGAGCTATGTTGCTCACCATATATGCAGGAAATGCAAGTTAGAGAGTATAGGAAGATTGTGGCTGGGTGTGGTGGCTCACATCTGTAATCCCAGCACTTTGGGAGGTCAAGGTGGGCGGATCGCTTCAGATCAGAAGTTCGAGACCAGCCTGGCCAACATGGTGAAACCCCATCTCCATTAAAAATACAAAAATTAACTGGGCGTGGTTCTGCGAGCCTGTAATCCCAGCTACTCGGGAGGCTGAGGCAGAAGAATCGCCTGAACCCGGCAGGCAGAGGTTGCAGTGAGCCGAAATCATACCATTGCACTCCAGCCTGGGTGACAGAGTGAGATTCCATCTCAAAAAAATAAAAAATTGAAAAATTTTTTTTTAAAGAGAGTATAGGAAGATTGAAGAGAACTGGTTTTAATTTAATTTAATTTAATTTATTTATTTCCACTTTCATTTTTCTTTTTAGAGACAGAATCTTGCTCCGTTACCCAGGCTGGACTACAGTGTTGCAGTGATAGTTCACTGCAGCCTTGAACTCCTGGACACAAACAATCCTCCCACTTCAGCCTCCCGAGTAGCTGGGACTCTAGGGGTCTGCTACCACGCCTGGCTAATTTTTATTTTTTAATTTTTTGTAGAGATGGTGTCTCACTATGTTGCTCAGGCTGGCCTCGAACTCCTGGCCTTAAGTGCTCCTCCCACTTTGGCTCCCAAAGTGCTGGGATTATAGACACGAGTCACTGTGCCTGGCCAGGGTGTTAATTTTATTTTATTATTTCATTATTTATTTATTTACTTTTTGAGATGGAGTCTTGCTCTGTCACCCAGACTGGAGTGCAGTGGTACGATCTTGGCTCACTATAAGCTCTGCCTCCTGTGTTCACGCCATTCTCCTGCCTCAGCCTCCCGAGTAGCTGGAATTACAGGTGTGTGCCACCATGCCCGACTAATTTTTTGTATTTTTAGTAGAGATGGGGTTTCACTGTGTTAGCCAGAATGGTCTCGATCTCCTGACCTCGTGATCTGCCTCCCAAAGTGCTGGGATTACAGGCGTGAGCCGCTGCACCCAGCCAGGGTGTTAATTTTATAAGACATAAATGTGTTATGAAAATATCTTTATTAGTGCTATTGTCCTTAGTTGGCATAAATTATTTCCATATTTTTGTTCAGATTTGGCACGAGTTAAATAGATTAGTTATATAAACATGTAACTTAAGTTCCTCATCTGTGAAGATTTTAAAATGAGATTAATTTTCACTTAGGGAGGAAGCAAAGTGAAGAACACAGATTTCACAGATGGGATGCCTGGCTCAAATTCCAGCTTGACCGCTGGTAGCTGTGTGACCCTCGGCAAGTGACTTGACCTCTCTCTACTCAGTGTCCTCATCTGTCAGGTAGGGATAATAATAGCACATATTTCATAGGGTCGTTATATGATTAAACAAGTTATTATTTACAGAGTGCTTAGAATAGTACCTGGCGAATAGTTAGTGCTATATGTGTTTAGTAAATAAATAAAATTAGAAATGGAGGGGATAAAAAAGATAATTTGGTCACAATAAAGGCTTATTTCTTTCCTTTCCAAATGCTTACAAACAACACTTTTAAAAATTTCTTTTGATGAAATAGTGTTTGATTTAGTTTTTTTTTAGATAACACTTAAAATAGTTTTTCACATTTTTCTTTAAAGTCTCTCTCAGATATATGCATACATATAAATGTTTATTTACATGAAAGTGAATATGTATATAGTATAAAAATGTTTATCTACATAAGTAAATATATATCCAAGGACCTTTGAGTCTAATCTTCTCTTATTGTATCAGCTCTGTAATGACATCAGTTTCTGACAGGCTGGTCAGGCAATACGTTCTGGCCTGAGCTTTTTTTTTCCCCCTATTGTTCATTGAAAGATTAGAACTGAAGGCAAAAGCAATAATACTCTGATCTAGTTCTGATCCAACCTGCTTTCAAAAAGGGGGCAGTATTTATGTTAGAGTATTTGGCAACTGAGAAGTAGGTTTTCGAAGGCCTGTTTTTAAGGCCAGATTTGCTCAGGGTGGGGCCCTGCTCTTGGCTTAGAAGCCACATTCACCACTGGCCCCTGAGATGAAGAAACAAATGGCTAATTATGCCGTGACCAGTTGCTAGACTGTTAACAGAGTGCAAACGGGGGCTCCAAAGTCAGAGAAGGTTCCCAGCAAACAGCCTTTAAAATGCTAGAGGACTGTGGGTGTCAAAGGATCTTCATCCGATGGAAGCCATTTTATCAGAATGCAAATGTTTTCTGGCTTTTAAATTGGAAGCACTGTGGTGACTATTTAATTTGGCAGTCGCTTAGGATGATCTTGCATAAAGAGAATGAACTATCCTGTAAAGAAAAAAAAAAGTCAGAGGCATTTTTATTGACTATTTAAGCTCCTGAAAACTGGTAGTCTACCATATGACTCCCGAGATTCACCATAGATATTAGTCTAGGGTTTTCATTGTCCTCAACTGGGGGCCGCAGTGATTTGGCAGTCGACAGTAATCTTTTTATTTTGGTGTTCTTATTATAACAGCCAAGGGAGGTGGGAAAAGGCTGTATGGGAAGTGCCTGAAAA
This sequence comes from Mandrillus leucophaeus, assembly GCF_000951045.1. NCBI lineage: Eukaryota > Metazoa > Chordata > Mammalia > Primates > Cercopithecidae > Mandrillus > Mandrillus leucophaeus. Next base: position 3,906,364 of record NW_012101288.1, read on the forward strand.
AGAAGTGTGCACTGTACTTTAACTTTATTTCCTTTACCTTAAGACACTGCTCCACATTTTACATTTTCTGAAATCAATATGTGCAACATGATCACCATTCCATGAAATGGGGTGTGTGTGTGTGTATTTGTATTTCCTGCAGAAAGCTATTTGTGCTTCCCTTTTTTTTTTTTTTTTTTTTTTTTTTTTTTTTCTCCAATGCCTCTCCCTCAGGCCTAGGGGCTCCTCTCTAAATTGTCACTGGAAACTGTCCAAATCAAAGAGGATGTGATTACAAATGATCCCTCACCTACTGAGTGGAAAGGGTTTCACAGCAGGGCTGAGTTTACTCTACCCCCATTTCCTTTATTTCTCTTTCCCGCAATCCCTTCCTCTGTGGACTGGGAGCTTTGCATGTATGTTTTCTTCCTTAAGATTACACTGTGATGATGGTGATGTCCTGTGTTGTTAAGAGGTCTGTTGGATGTTTTATTATTACTCTGAGAAGAAATGCACCAACACTCCAGATGTACTTCAGTTATTTTCTTGATCTAATTGCGGGCTCACCATCTCTTTCCACATTTTTAGAGCTCCTATTTTTCAGTAAGCACTGATAATTTTTCTCTACCCATCTTAGCACACAAAAACTGTGCAGAGACATCTAGAGCAATAGCTAACTCTATTATTATTCTACAAGAACCTGTTAAGCACTTAACAGATACTTTCTAAGAATTCTACCACTTAATTCTATTAATTCTATTAAGGTAATTGAGGTTAAGGTAAACTGCTCCTCCATTTGAATATTTGAGAAATATCTTGGCAGTTAATTGTATTACTTTTAAAATTTGTTTGATTTGTTGCAAGAAGTCCAGTGGCAAGGATGGTTTTAATTATGTTTCTTTGTACATATCCCTTACCTTAGTTTCTGTAGTTTGAAAAGAAGAATGCTATGAGTGTGCAAAGATTCAGCCATTTTACTTACTATTGTGAAAACCTAGGCATAGGTGATGGTCAGTAAAATATTAAACTGGAATTGATAAAAATAAAACTCACAAGCCTGCACATATTCAAGTTTGTTAACTGTGAGGCTTAAGACAGGGGGCCTAAAGCCTGTGGTGAGAGCTGTTACACTAATTACTTTTAAAATTCTCTTCCTGGGGCATAGGCTTTGGGCAGAGGTACAACAAGAGTTTTCATGATTTTCTTACCATTCGGAAAGAATAATTTAGGGTTGCAATGGTGATGGCCTTTCAAACCAAGGAAAGGAGGCTTAGGAAGGCTATTATTAAATGAGTCCCTAATAATAAAAACAATGCAAATTTTAAAAAACACATTCTCAGAGAATATGCAGTGAGTGTTGTTCTTACAAAGCCTAAGTACAATCAGTGGCTGGCTCTGTTTCCAAGTAGTGACTTTGTGTTAATGATGAATTTCCAGACTGCGATCAAGATTAGAGCACTGAATTGAGAGACTGTTGTGCCAAATTTTGGGTTGCTTTACAGTTCACTTATTGTTATTGTTACTGTTGTTGTTTTTATTTGCAAGACAACTTAGTGTAGTAGATTGGTGAATCAGACAGGCCTTAATTCAAATCCTGGGCACTTAATTATTTGACTTTAAATGAAGTTTGGCTTTAGTGTTCTGTCTTGTAAATAGGAATAATAATATTTACTTCATGGAGTGGCTTTAAGATTTCAATAAATCTATAAAATAGGCCTAGCACTAAAGAACATGCTCTGCTCTTTCCTTTCCCATTTTCCTATCTTAGGACCTTCTTAAAAACTTACTACCCTCCACTTAAAAATTAAAGCACTTTCTATAGAATTAAAGGGATTTGTCCTTTAAGTACTTGTTACATTCTTTAAAATACAGATGTGTCATTCAATATTTGATGATAATAGAGAAGTGATTAATGGCATGATGAATTGTTTTGAATGGGTAAATGGTAAATTAAACATTAAGAACACCCCAAATAATAGCATTATAAACTGCAGAGACTTTTAAAAAAATTATTCCAACAGGAGTTTGCATATATCTTTTAGGATTATTAGTGATTTAATGGTGAAAATATATGTATTGGTTATTTCTTGGTGAGAAAGATGTTATTTCCTCTATTTCTTGAAGAAGCAAAGTCTAAGGGAAACGTTCAGATTTGAGGAGTCAAATTCCACTTCAGTGTTCTGGGCTGATCAGTCTCTGTTTAGCTTAGACCTACTGAAACACTGCCTCCTAGTGGTTGAGAAAAGAGAGGGGTTTTTTTAAAAAAAAACAAATTAAAAGGTATGGAAGGAATTGGTTTAATTAAATGGCAATAATAAAGGTTCCAAAGGAGACTGAAATTCTGAGAACCAAAATGGGAACAGAATCAAATCAGGTTAATATGTTTCCTATGCTGGACAAGAAACTGTTAGTTCCATTATGGGTTGGATTTTGAGTACACTTTCTATAAAAGATGAGCAATGGCTTTTCCTCTGGCAAATGATAGATTGCGTGAGGAATAGTCATGAATTGGTTGAATGAAGGAGATAGGGATTATTTCATTTTAAGTGTTTTTGGGAGGAACACTGTTTTTCTCTGTAGTCATTATAGTAAACTGGTGAACACCCAGGGACTTCAGTCAATGACTAGTAAAATATCAGAGCTGGAAAAGATCTTGGTGCCCTTTAAGTTCAAATCCCTTAATGTATTAAATGACTATCCCAAAATCACACAGGCAATTAGTGTCAGATATTAGGACCTGGAATAGTCATTACGTATGGAGCTTTTATTACGTGCCAGCTACTGCGTTAGAGAGTAGGGTGCAGTGATGTGCAATTAAATATAGTCCCTACCCTGGTTGAGCCATTGAGCCATTAACACCATACCCATTGTTGTCTGTTGTAAGCAGACATCTGCAAAAGGAATGACCTTCAAAACTGACATTTGATTGTTTGGAGAGATCATAAGCTTGGATAGTGAAATTTCTGAGAATTTAGATTCCCTAGAGTAGGCAGAATTCTGCCCCTGCTTAATTTATAATTGTCAAGGCAATGATGTCAAACCCTTGTAGAAGATTTTTTTTAAGCTGAAGGTTAACATTAAAGTAATAGTGGATGGATTCCATTTTCACATTACTGGTATATGTCTATAGAAGTTTGGGTGTGTCAAGAATCTGTGATCCCCGCAGAGGAAAATCTGTACTTACTCATTTTTGCCAAAATGGAAAAAGTTTACCTGTCACTGTTTAAAATCATTACCCTATGCAGCAATGTAATCGTCTAAGTATGAAATTCATGAATTAGCTCACAACATATTTCATCATAATGATTAATGTGGTTAAATAATAGTAAATGGACTGTATATTTTTCTAATAGCGTAACAAACTCCCAATGCATTTCAATATAGAGGCTTCAATTGTCTCAAAAATCACTGGTGATAGTTTTTACTTTCATGTTTGCCTAAGTAGAAAAAACTCACTTTGTTTTTCCTCCTCACAACCCCACATCACTTTGCCAAAGTGAAACAATATGTCCCAAAGGAAGAGCTCTTATAACTTCTTAGTTCTTATCTAATTTTCCTGGATGATTAAGGGGCAAGTCACTACGAAGCATTTATTTAGTTGGCAATTTAAGGATTTATGGTTTTTATACATGCATTATAAGGATTTAAAACACATAGACCTTCATTTTCCATTAGGTAAAATATTCCTGCCAAGTTATTTTGAACACATATCTCTTTGCCTTTACATATTTGAAGACATATGCTGCTGGCCCACATTTAAGTGGAATCAGTGGTATCTGTGTCTGACAGATTGTTTTTTTTCCACAAATGACTCTTTCATTCGCCCATTCCTAATCCAAGGGTAAAAGACATTCAAGATCCAGAGATTCAGATACATGGTCCTTACAGGGATATTTTAAGAAACAAATAAGATAACTCAGCTAAAGTGCTTAGCACAGTACAAGACACTCATGTGCTCAAAAATGGTAGCAATTTCTTTTATTATTTGACAAGATAATTGACCAATGAGCTGATAACTGGTAATCAACAGAAGTTCAGGTAGGCAGGTGGTTATCAGGGCACACATTGTAAACATCACAGACCCAGTCATAGAAAGATTTGTATCCAAGGTATAACATTGTGTCCATGGTTGGGTGGGTAAGATATATAGAAATCACATAATTATAGAGAAATTGTGACATGAGATGGACAGCTCAGTCAGTGAAGACTTTGGGGACAAAGTAGGCCATTTAGGGCATAATTGATACATAAGTAAGAGAAATCCAGCTCTAGAGACAGGGATCTCAAATCAAAGCCAACCAGTTGAAAGCGATCCTTGCATTTATTCATGTTTCCTTAGGGCACAGGAGCCAACACACCTCCCACATCTTCATCAATACTTCACACCTCCCTGCTTGGTCAGGGCTCACTAGCAAGGACAGAGGGAAGAGAAGAGGGACAGTCAATTGTTTCATTTCTCTAATCAAAGAATTGAAATTGGTTATGAAAAGGGCTGAATTGATATAGGATCCAGCAAAATGGTTATCTGTCCACCTAAGAAAACTGACTAATGAAAACCCTACAAAAATATTAATCTCTAAACAAAATCTGTAAGTCCCTGTGTACTAGGAAACAAGAAAAAACAAGGATTTGGAATTCTGATATTTTATTTGTTTTTCCACTCAACCTGGATAAACCTCTTAGCCCCTCTGAGTCTTAAATTTTTTCCTGTGTAAAAACAGTACATCTTTAAAAAGTGGTGCTGGCATGGAAAATGAAAACATGCATGCAAAAGATTGCTGTAGACTGTAAGTCTCATAAGATGTTTGTCATTATTTTTAACATTTCTTTCTTACTGTATCTTTCTTGATCCCTCCCCCTCTCTTTATGACCAAAGAATACACATTCAGAAGAGGGTAGGTTAGACCAACACTCTCTCCTCTCCTATGAGTCTTGGCAATTGTAGCATGGGAATGCCCCCTGACTTGGAACAATAAACTAGTTCACCTGACCAGAACTCTGAATATCTCTTAGACCACTGATGTCTGACTGCAGTTCTTGGAAAGGGGCACAGAATATTCTTTTGACCAATGCCAATGGGGAGGCAACAGCACAGGCAAATGGACAGAGGTCCTGGCTGAGTGGCAGTAACCTAGAAGCCAGAGAGCTCAGATTCAAACAAACCCATTGACTCTTGACCTCTCATGTATTACTGTCAGTGGAATGAAGACAACACCTGCCACATACTACTTCCCAGAGAGATGGGAAACCCCAGAGAAGCACTCTCTCTCTCTCTCTTTTAATGGGAAGTTCTCTTCTGCCTGTGGATCCCATTAAGTTATTCACCATCTTCTAATTTTATGGTTTGTTTGCAGATTTATTATTGTGATGTACTTTCCATTTAGAGCATCAACTGGCTTCCTTTCTGTAAACTGTGTGGGGCCTCTTCAGCCATCCTGAACCTATACAAATGAGAAGAGGGAGGCTATCTTATTTCAGGGGCAGGGAAGGGCCCCTGAGAATTATACAATGATTTCTTATGAGAAGGTAGACACACTTGTGTGATTTTTATGTGTAAAATTCCATCCAAAGTTGTAGAATCAAGGGGCGTTGCAGAGGAATTTGAGATTATTCTCTGATGAGAAGAGAACCATGACATCACAGAGGAGGGATGTGCATCAGTTTCATTGGAGTTTCATTGAAGACAGAAACTGTGGCCTAATTTCACTCTTAGGTGGAGTTAAACAGCTTAAACTTACATCTGTCTGCAGGTCTTGCTGCTGACAGTTTGTTGTGAGATAGAACACAAGGTATAATCATCAAAATAAATTTATGGAGGAACCATTATTTGTTATTGGTGGTGTTTTAATAGTTGCTTTGGGATTTGTATTTTTCCCTTTTCTAATAGTGACTTTTATGATGCTGAGCTGAAAGCCTTTCACTCTTCTCTGAAACACAACATATTTTTCTTTCTTTCACAAATGATTATCACAGAATTCATGTAGTTTTTCTGCACAAAGGAGTTACTATGTCGATGTGGTAAATTTCTAGATGGCTCACATCTTTATCGTCCTGACCCTCTGCAGTTCTGTCCTTTTCGTTTTTGGCAGAAGTTTCTTAATATCAAGCCCAAGGCAAAAATGGGCTTTTTTATCTTGTGCATTCTCTTCATTTCTCAAAGGCTGGTAGAACTGTTGGAAACACTTTTTTTTCTCCAGGAATGTACTTTTTCTATATTCAGGAAAATGTTTCGTTTTTCGTCAATCCAGACTGAGTAGTACTAAAGGCCTCTATCAAACAGAAGAAATTTCTGTATTTGCCTAGTCCAACTTCTTTACTTTTTGGTGACAAAGTAAAACCACAGAAAAAAAATTATTTGAACAATATTATTGTTACTGTGAACTATACAAATACCTAGTCTGATCACCTTCCACTTGGTTAATTTGCTCCAATCTTTCCCCTGCCAGTAATAGTATTATAATTAATCAAGCCAAGAATTTTATTTACCTGTCTTCCTATCATCTAACTATTTATTGTTAGTGATTTTATTGTGTTTGACCTTTTGGAGAATGCTAGGATGTCAGATAAAATAAATAAAATAATACCTTCATTTCTCCTCCCAGTATGTTCTATACAGTAGTGATTTGTAAATTTGTTGGGGAAACCTTTACTAATTTTTGCGAAGTTTAAAGAATTTGACTATTTATACGTAAGAGGGACTAAGAAAATATTTCTCTTCAAAGTGAGGTCCAGTTTGCATTTTTAGCTTTTCCTTCCATTGATTGGACCCTGGTAGGTTTGTCCCGAAGTAAGATCTCCCCTTCTGTAAAGCTCTTTCTACATATACTTTAGACTAGAGGTTCTGAAATGAAGGTGGAACTCTCTTCCTCCACCCAAGGGACATTGGCAATGTTTGGAGAACTTTTTGTTGCTACACGGAGGGGTGATACTGTCATCTAATGTATAGAAGACAAACAAATATGCTGCTGCTAAATATTCAGCACCACGCAGATTCCCCAACAAAGCTATGCAGTCCAAAATGTCAGTAGGCTAATGTTTAGAAGCTCAGATCTGGAAGACTGACTGTCTTTCCCGATGTGCCTGTAAGAGCTGGGCCTGGTACTTGCAATGCTAGCATAGGTCTGAAATAGAGTATGTTTTCTATTATTCCTCCCAATGACCACTTCCACAAGATACCTGAGTGAGTAGCAGATGGCACTGAAAGTTTAGAGTCACAAAGGGAATTGAATCACAGGCTGTCCCTCCTCCCACTGGCAAGAAACCAAACAGTTAACTCAAGATATCTCTCTCCTCCAAGCTCTTTCACCTATGTAATACTTTTATTCACCACATTTCTCCATAGATATAGCCTCTTTCCTGGTGTAAGCTCCTTTTATGCAGGACTCCTCACTTTCTTCTTAGCCAAAGCCCCTTTCCTTGAGCTCCTTCTTGGAAATCTAATTCCTCTCACTTCTTTAAAATGGAGAGTAACTTTGCTTTCCCTAAGTGTCTGGTTGTGTATATTACTCAGGGTTTTCCAGAAAAAAAGAACCAATAAGATACATATATCCAAGGCAGGTGGATCTCTTGAGGCCAGGAGCTTGAGACCAGCCTGGCCAACATGGTGAAATCCTGTGTCTATCAAAAATTATAAAAATTAGCCAGGAATGGTGTTGCATGCTGATAGTCCCAGCTACACAGGAGGCTGAGGCATGAGAATCACTTGAACCTGGGAGGTAGAGGTTGTGGTGAGCCGAGATTGCACCACTGCACTCCAGCCTGGGTGATAGAGCGAGACTCTGTCTCAAAAAAAAAAAAAAGATACATGTATCTTATATAAAATATAGGATATATATATAATACATGTATCTTATATAAAATATAAGATATATATAATACATGTATCTTATATTAAATTCATTATATAAAATAAGGAATAGGCTCATATAACTATGGAGGCTAAGAAGTCCCAAGATCTGCAGTTGGCAAGCTGGAGACCTAGGAGAGGGTTGATGGTGTAAGTTCCAGTCTGAAGGAAGAAGATTGATGATGTCTTCTTCCTTCAAAAGAAGGAAGCTCTAACGTAGGCAGAGAGAGAATTCTTTCCAACTTGGTCTTTTATTCTTTTCTGGCCTTCAGGGGATTGGACGAGGGCCACCCACATTAGTGAAGGCAATCTGGTTTACTCAGTCTACAGATTCAAATGTTAATCTCATCCAGAAACACCCTCACAGACACACCCAAAATAGTGTTTAACCAAACATCTGGGCCCCCTGTAGTCCAGTCATGTTGATGTATAAAATTAACCATCACATCGTTCCATATCCAAAGATTCCATAATGTGCTTAGCTAAACAATGAACTTACATGTTAACCTTCAGGAAGAAGGGATCCAGGAGATGACACTATTTTTCTTCTTTTCTTCTGTCACTTCTGTCTTTGTGAGTGAAAGAGAGTGGTATCAGGATTTGTTCCCTTAATGTAGAACTGTGCTCAAATCTTCAGGAGGCAGTGATGGCAAAGTTGAGTTTTTCTTTAAATAAAAGGTTTATTTTGCTTATCTCCTAGTTATAATTATAAGCGAGTTTGGTTGGGTCACATCCTTTAATTCTGGGGTCTCATTCAATTATATTTTTTACATGGAAACCAGGACCATTAGTTGTCACCTTATTAGCTTTATTATAAATATTTGATGTCAGTGTGTTTATTTTTTTCTTTGACAGAGCTCTATACTCTCTCATGCCATTGGGAACTGGACAGTTGCTATTTTATTCTATTACGTTATAATTACATAGTTTATAGTTAATTACATCATTTAATCCAGTTACAAATATTTAACTCATATCCCATCTCCATATTTGCCTCTGACCCCAGCAACCAGAAGCCAGGCATGAAGAAAGATATAAAAATCTACGAGTTTTTCCATTTGGCCTCATATGCTGGGTAAATATGTGTTATGGGAATACAGAAATGACCAGGCATCCTGGAGTGTGGCTGGCTCATTTGGAGGTGCTGTGCATTCCAACATAAAAACTTCAACCTTGCAAAAACATTCATTCCCGGAGTACCTGAGGATAGGTATGTAACTGAGAATGGGATCCTTCGCTAAAGACCATAGTATTCAGTTCCAGAATCTGAATCAGTGGGTGCCCCTCTTTATGTGTGACTCTGTCCAACCATTTTTTTCCATCTCAACTTTAGAGAATATTGAGACTCAGTAGCAGCTGTGGTCTGGTAAAGTTTTATTTCTAACTCGGCATGGCTGTAGAAACCTGATTGATCCTATCTTTTAGACTGTATGCAATTTTAGAATTCTTTGGGAATTCCAAGTAAAGCTTCAAGAAGAAGATGTTGGAATCTTTCCTGCCAAGAAGACATATCTGTGTTTCTTTGTTATTACATAATCAATGAAAAGAATGGAGACTTCATTTGTGGTCTGAGTATGTCGAGCAGTTCTTATTGATTGAATAAATGAATAAATGAGACCAAGTTGGTAATGAGGTATAAATCCCAGGCCACCTACAGTAATACCACTTATTTTCTAGTGCTATATATTACCACCTTAAATCACTCCTTTGTTCAAGTAGCGACGTAACACAGATTACCCAGAACCTTTAAAAACAGGCTAATATGGCCTGGCGCAGTGGCGCATGCCTGTAATCCCAGCACTTTGGGAGGCCAAGGAGGGCAGATCACCTGAGGTCCGGAGTTTGAGACCAGCCTGAGTAACACAGAGAAACCCCGTCTCTACTAAAAATACAAAATTAGCTGGGCATGGTGGCCACATGCCTGTAATCCTAGCTACTCTGGAGGCTGAGGCAGGAGAATGGCTTGAACCCTGGAGGTGGAGGTTGCTGTGAGCCGAGATCGCACCATTGCACTCCAGCCTGGGTGACAAGAGCAAAACTCCGTCTCAAAAAAAAAAAAAAAAAAGGCGGAAACAACTGCCAAATTCAATGAGATTAAAAACATGGGGAAGTGGAAAGAAGACTGGATTGCGCTCAGGCCACCTGGCCTCTAGACCTTGCAGGAAGCTTTGCCATGTGGCCATCATGCAATACTGGGCAAGTCATGTCACTCTCAGATTCTCTCCTCTCTTCTCTGAATGCTGATGAGGGCAGACTAAATAATCTTTTCCTTTCAAGGTTTAAGATTTTTTTTTATCCCCTGAATGGGATGTTTTGTTAAAGAGCTTCTTCCATCTTGGCTTTAAGAGTAACATTTTATAAGCTATGCTCTGGCAAGTTAGAAACTGACAGACGGGATTAGCAGTACTAAGACCAAAGTGGTTTATGGGCTTTAAAAAATAGTGTTGCTCAGGATGCTTTATTCATAGAGCAAAATCTAATGATCAACTTAGCATTTCCATTGTAAATTGAATATTTCTTGGAGTTTGTAAGTTGACTCGAACATTTTGCTTAGAATTGCATCTTGGCAAGATGTTCAGCTTTTACCAAAAAAGTGATAATCTACTGTTAGGGGATTTTTGGGGTGTCACTGTTCTGGCTGGAAATTGTGGACAGTGGCACCTTTGCTTGACTTTTGCCCGGGCCTACTCAACTAGTTTCACCCACTAAGCCTGGCAGGCTGCTCTCGTCTCACGCTACTGGCCTGGATCCCATGCGTGCCAAGGGCGAGCCAGGCGTGAAGCAGCGAGAAGTACGTGAGTGACTGAGCGTGGGGTCGGCCCACTGCACAGTCAGTAGTGGCTCCAGGTGCCAGCCCAGGCACCAGCTCTCTGCAATGCTGCAGCTAGACCAGGTGCACTGCCAGCAGCTTCCTCAACTGTCACCAGGAAATGCGGCGGCGCCTGGAAGCTTGGAGATAACAGGAACTGCAGGTCCTCAAAAAGGGAGTCATAGCCCTGGCTCAGGGAGCTCCCAGGTCTGGGGTCCCCAAAGGGCTGCAGCTCTTCTTGCCCTCTCTTTGCCTGCAACATGGTGAGCAAGGGGTATGTTTCAGCTTTGTTTGTGTTATAGCTCTTTTAGCCTCTCCATTTGGCAGGTCCCAAGTTCTTGTCCTGTGACCAGGAAGAATGAGGTATGTGGACAAGTGAAGAGTGAGCAAAACAAAGAGGAGTTTACAGAGCAGTAGAACAGCTCAGAGACCCACTGTGGGTAGCTCCTTTCTGCAGCCAAGGTGTCCCAGTGAGTGTTCAACCCTTGGCAGAGAGGTGGAGGCCCTGGAGTGGGTTGCTCCTCTCCACAGGCCTCAGAGGGAGGAAGTCTGTGATTGGTCCATGGGCAGGCCCAGGAAGAAGCACCATGAGTTCCCCCTGTGGTCCACAGGACTGGCAGCCTGGCTCCCAGGCTTCAGGCCTTCCCTGGCCTGAAGATGGGGCTTCACTGGGGACCTGCTCCCTTCCTCCCAGGAGCCTGACTGCCTCCTGCAGTCATGCATGGCACCTAGGCTGCTGGCACCAAGGGGCACCAGCAGGTCAGCACAGAGCTGTCTTCGGCCCACACTCAGCTTTCCCTTCCACGTTTGTCAGCACCAAAAGCCCAGAGGGGGCTGAGGCAGCAGGGGGACAGCGTGTCAGTGCTGCCCTGAGTGTGCACAAACCCTGCTTGGTTGTAACAGCTTCCAGGCTCAGTCCAATCACACTCTGAGATTGGAGCGGGTGCTGGGAGTGGAGAGAGGCCAGGCAGTGGGAGCAGACACCCCCGAGCCTGTGGGCGGGAGGTGTGGGGGCCCTTCCCAGGCCCCCGAGGGTGCAGATTGGAGAGACACCCAAGTCCTACACCTGGGAGGGCGATTGTAGCAGCACTTGGAGAGGCAGGGCTCCTACTTGCTCCATGGAGTGGGAGGCCTGGGCCCGCCTCCCCGCTGCAGCTGGCATCGTGGCAGGGCCACTGTAGATGGGCTGCTGCTGTTATCACTACCTTTAGGTGAGAAGCCACAGGGGAAAAATACATAGAAAAACAACAGGGACTTTAAAACCATATACATATCTTCAGAAGTCATTTAGAGAATCTTTTCCTTCTGATCTTGTCAAAGGCTGATACTAGAAGTCAAAGGAAGAAAACTGAGGATCAACTGTAAGGAACAAGGGTAGCCATGATCAGAAAAAGTACACGAATGAGAAAAATATTAACTTGTGTTAATTATGAATTTTGGTTGTGGAGAGAAAATGTCCTTCTGGGTTTGAACCCCAGTTCTGCCAGTTCATAGTTATATAATTGTCAAAGGAAAAAACTGGGGCAGAGTTCTCTAGACTTAGTGTTGAGGTTTGCATTACCAAAAATACTAGACACAGGAGAAAAAAAAAAAAAAAAAGACATGTACTGTTATTATCTACCTAAATCCCAGTTCCTCCAAAGGAGAGAGTGAGGTTTTATGGCAAAAATAAAAACACAGTCCAACTTTACAATCAGATTTTGGCCTAATAGGTAGAGAAGGGTGGAGAAGAAACACAGGCCATGGCAGGAATGGGCTCCCAGGACTCTCCAAAACTGGATTCCAGCCAAGGAGAGGACTGGCGTAACTGGATGGAGTTCTTTGGAGATTGAGAATCATAATGGGAACTTAAGGCTCTGTCAGGGTGGTCCCGTTTTGATGAGGGCACAAAATTCCATTTACAGGATTTGGATGTTTATGATATGAACTTCAAAATCTCACATAGACAATAAATCATTTTAAAAGAAACACTCTTGACTTCCAGTTACAGAATTATGACAAAGTTACTCAAAAATACTTTAATAAAAAATTCCATAAATAATGGATAAAATATAACAAACATTTCTTTTCAATGCACCACTAAGCTCACAATAATATAAAGTTATGTCCCCCAGGGGTTAAAAACAAAGCAACACTAAAAAGCCAGGTTGTTGGGCACACCGCAATGACAATTTCTTTGGGGTTTAGGGGATGGGGTAACTGGCTTTTTATATACAACCAGTGATGGGAGAGAAGCCTTGAGCCTATGCTTCACTGGATGTTGGGACTGATATCCCTCATTTGGATTCTGAACCCACCAAGGTCTGTATCCAAAGTAAAAACTGGACTAGTGGAAAAATCTACTCACCGGCATAGGCTGATAACAAAAAACTCTTTCCCGCTGAACTCTATACAGTATAGAAAAAAAAAATTCACTGAGAATTTATGCTATAGACCTATTCCTCATGTAACTCTGGGAATCAAATTCATACAAATTACACTTCAGAAGTCTCCAAACTAATAAATTAAGATTCAAAGTGGCCCTCAGCTACCGATGACTCCTGAGGTTTTTATATAAGAAACATTTGTTTCTACCAGAGAATCAAATGTAAAGAACTACAGAAAGACTTCCATGTTATCTTATTCTGCAGGAGATTTCCACAAATTAAACACTAAGGACAATGAGCTCACAATCTGAAATTCCAAAGCACAGAAACAACCAACCATGAGAGATTCAGCAGAGGTAGAATTAGCTCCCTGCTCCCTGACTCCCAGCAACCACTGGCAAAATAATCTCAGTAAACATACTGACTAGAGATTATAAAATCATTGCATTTAAATAAATTAAAATATAGAAATGGAAACACAAAAGGAAACTTTCCAAAAAAAGAAAGTCCTAAAACCAGTTAGATCTAGAAACAGAGTTGAATGGGATTTCTTTTATTGCCGTAAATATTCGATTAATAGTGTGACACAGACTCATAAAACCCTTGCCTTACCTCCTGCTTTTTTGGTGCTCTCCTTCTTCCTAATGAGAATCCTGGGGAATGCGCCCAGCTATAAAAACAAAAGAAAACAAGGAAACGAAGAAACAAAAACATTCCCAGCCTCCTAGGGAGATGCAGCCGTGTGACTAAGTTTTAGCCTATGAGATAAAAGCAGAATTTATTGGCTAGCTTTCTAGGAACTCTGACTTTAAGATAATATCCATGCCAGGCACAGTGGCTCACGCCTGTAATCCCAGCACTTTGGGAGGCCGAGGCGGGTGGATCACCTGAGGTTGGGAGTTCAAGACCAGCCTGACCAACATGGAGAAACCCCATCTCTACTAAAAATACAAAATTAGCTGGGCCTGCTGGCACATGCCTATAATCCCAGCTACTAGGGAGGCTGAGGCAGGAGAATTGCTTGAACCTGGGAGGCGGAGGTTGCGGTGAGCCGAGATCGTGCCATTGCACTCCAGCCTGGGCAACAAGAGTGAAACTCCGCCTCAAAAAAAAAAAAAAAAAAAAAAAGATAATATCCAAATGCTAAAGTTCCTGACTTCATAAAACTCCCATATTAGCTCTAGAATGCACACTTCTGGATATCTTTTATGTGAGAGAAACAATAAACATGTTATTAGCCCACTGTTGGTTTTTTGTTTTTTGAGTTCTGTTTCATAGGCAACTGACTCTTCATTTGTCTGGGAGTTGGTAAATGTACAAATTTGAGGAAGACTGTTATAAGAATACATTTCCCAGCTGGGTGCGGTGGCCTACGCCTGTAATCCCACCACTTTGGGAGGCCGAGGCAGGCAGAGCACCTGAGGTTGGGGGTTCGAGACCAGCCTGACCAACATGGAGAAACCCCATCTCTACTAAAAATGCAAAATTAGCCAGGCGTGGTGGTGCATGCCTGTAATCCCAGCTACTCAGAAGGCTGAGGCAGGAAAATCGCTTGAACTCGGGAGGCGGAGCTTGCAGTGAGCCAAGAACTTTCCATTGCTCTCCAGCCTGGGCAACAAGAGCAAAACTTCATCTCAAAAAAAAAAATTTCCCTATAGTACACATCAAAATAATAATTAATAATTGAATACCGGGGCAATGGGTAATCAGAAAAGACTAATAATTCAAGTACTTTTTAAAAAATTCAACAAAAAATAGGAATGGAGAAGAAATGAGACAAATATAAAACCAATAGGAATGAGTTGATTTAAAAGCAAATATGTCATTAATTATATTAAATAAAAATACACTATTTTATAAATCAAAGGTAATAAAACTGGATTTAAAAATAATGTTCAATCCTGCTTACAAGCAACACACCTTAAATACTGAAACCGGGTACGGTAGCTCACACCTGTAATCCCAGCACTTTGGAAGGCTGAGGCGGGCGGATCACTAGGTCATGAGATCAAGATCATCCTGGCTAACACGGTGAAACTCCGTCTCTACTAAAAATACAAAAAATTAGCCGGGCGTGGCAGGCGCCTGTAGTCCCAGCTACTCGGGAGGCTGAGCTTGCAGTAAGCTGAGACCGTGCCACTGCCCTCCAGCCTGGGTGACACAGCAAGACTCCATCTCAAAAAAAAAAAAAAAAAAAAAATACTGAAACCTAGAAAGGTTGAAAGTAAAAATATGAAAAAGGTGTCATCGAAAAATTAAAGTTGGCATAGCTATATTAATATCAATAAAGTCACCTTTAAAGCAAGAATTACTACTGGAGAAAAACAGAAATATTTCATAATGATAAAGAAGTCACTTGAATCAGAAAATAATAATACCAAATTTTAGCACCTAAATTTTTATGCATCTAATGACATAGCCTTAAGGCACATGAAAAAACTGATTTAACTAGCTAATTAGACAAATACACCATCATGATTGGCAATTTTAATCTTTCATTAACTCATAGAAAAAGACTCTTTAGGATTTGAAAGATCTGAATGCCAAGATTGACAAATGAGCCACTGGCATATCTAGAATAATCACATGTCAGAGGTGACCTTCCATCACTTTTTTCAGATTCTACTGGTCAGAAGCAAGTTGCAGGTTTCACATGGACCCAAGAAGAGGGGATTAGACAATATGACTCATTGGGGGTCACCTTACGGTGTCTCTCCCACTGCCATTCTTATACCTTTGATAGCCATTTATTTAGAGTGTCCATTATGTATCAGATACTGTGCCAGAGTTAGGATTAGTGAGGTAAGTAAGCTGTAGTTATCTGCTCTCCAGCGGTTTTTAGTCTAGTGGGAGACAAAGACTCATAAACATTTAATAAACAACATGTATGGGCAATGAGAAAGGTATGAACAAGAGATATGAAATAGAAGCACCTACCCCATCCTCGTGGTTGGTGGCAGCAGTCAGGGAGACTGCATGGATGAAGTCAAGCCTGAGATGATTCGGGAAGAATGATTTCTAATTATTTAGGTGGTGAGAGTGGGGAAACACATCACAAGTAAAAGGTATGACTTCAGTGAACCCCCTACATGTGTGTGCAGTGTTGCTGAAGGACAAGAATAAAGTACTTTTTAAAATCAGCAACTTAAGACAAAGGGGAATGGAGGGGCTTATATACCTCTTTCAAAGGGTTCATCACCTTGTGTTGTCGGTTGCCATCCTTCTGTGACATTTTTGTCCTTCCAGTTGGACTATGAGGTCCCTGAGGATGGAGACCATTGCTTACACCTTTTACAGCACCCTTTACCACCTCTCCCACCCTTTGTAACACTGATTTCTCTAGGACCTAGCCCTGTGTCCAGCACGTGTTTGTGGACTGAATCAACGAACCAGCAAAATCACTGTTTCCTGGGAGTGGATGTTTATGGCCTGAGACTCCTGGTTTCTTTCCAACCTAGGGACCACCTGCCACCCCACCCAGACCTCAAGTGTGCTGTTGTGTGGCCTTTCACAGCTTCTGCATCCACCCCACCTCAGCTGTGTCTGCGTCACCGGGCAGATGTAGGGATCCCCGTGTACCATGCGCACATGGCCTTGTTTGTGATTCGTGGGGCCCCGAGGGAAAGTAGACTAACCATCCAGCTTTGCTGTTCAAATTTCACGTTGTGTTTTGTAGGAGGGCGGAGTGTGTGGTGAAGGGAAAGGGTTCGGGTGGGGGAGTCCTGTTTGCAGAGGGATGACTTGCCTGCATACTGCTGTGCTCCCTGCATTGTTCCCCAGGGGGCAAGGGAGGGGGCCTGGGCTGTTCTTTTCAGTGCAGCCAGGTCACTGAGCAATTGGGGGAACACCCCCTTTCCCTGCCAAGTGGCAGTGTTTAGGCTGGGCCTGGCTGAGAAAGCCTGCTGAGTCACTTGGGACTGAAGTAGGCGGCAGGGGGAGGGTACAAAACCCCCAAGCCCGAAGCAAAACAAACAAATCTCCTGTCTGCAAACCTTGAACCACAAACTGTTCTTATGAGCAGAAGTGTTTTCATCCTCACACTCAGATGTAGCTTCGTCTGCGAATAACAGGAGGTAATGCCCATGCCACCCTGAGATCCAGGTCAGGAGGGCAGCCAGATTTAGCAGGTCTGGAGCAGATCTGGGGGGAAAAAAGCCAGCTATCTTGTTCCAAGATATTTCTTAGCTCTCTGCACTCCTGCCCATTTTGAATTACACTTGCCTCCTCCCCTCACCCCCCACCTCCCACTAAAAGTCAGATCTCGGTCCTAGGATATGTCTGTAATTTTAAACATTCTGTTTTTAAAAAGGTATGTTGTTGTGCTACAAGAAAAACCAGAGCAGATAGATTCAGGCTAAAATAATAAAACAAGGCTTCATTAAAAAGTTTTCTCTGCAGGTAAAAAAAGGATGTAAATGGAGCAATGTAAGTTGCCTGGGGTTAAACTTCAAGTTGAAGGAAAAAAGTATGAAAGGAGCATAGCAGTGGGTGTCGGGAGATAGCAGCACTTCTCTGCCCCCTGTGCCTTACAATGTCCTCGTCTGAGATAGGAGAGCCTATACCAGGACATCTGTAAGTTTCTTACTTACCAGTCTACAAGTCTAAGCTGCTCACGATTGCTAAAATGGTTTGTAGTGCTGTATCTTTAATCACCTCTCCCAGATTTTTTAGCATGCAGTCAGTGGAGTAAATCTGGCCAGCCTTCACTCTAATCCCAAAAGGGAAAGCTCTAAATTAAAGAATTGGAGCGCTGAATGAGTTTGGAAAGGCAGAAGGGCCTCAGGGAGTAGGTGTCTGCAGTCTTGGAAGAGGCAGGGAACAGCAAGAGTTAGGCTCAGATATCTGGAATCTGTTTCATGGTTTGTCTCTAGTTCTGAGGATTTGTCCCTCCCTAGGTTTGATTTAATGATGTTGTGAGAGGATCAGTTAACACTGAATGTCCATGTTGCAGATGACTATGATGAGCCCACAGACTAATGGTGCCAAATTTTACTCCTAGCAGGGCACACTACTTCCAAAGGACAAATAGACGCTGACTCTGTTAGTGTGGAGGGGAGAGAGAAGAGACTGAAGCAGGTGCAGGGAAGAATTGGCTGCTTAGTGGCTTACACCCTGGCCCTTAGGGGCTGATGATAGAATGGGGTTTGCTGTCTTACCCTTAACACCATCTCAGAGTATCGGACAATTCAGCAACAGGTGCATCCGGAGTTGCTTTGTAGGACAAAGTTACATGCTAGGATTCTGAGACTCACCGGATATGATTCTTGACCTCCAGGCAATTTAAATTGCATTCAAGAAATGAGTCCTTTGCACATGGAAATCTACCACATCAAAAGGCATGGTTGCTTTGTAGCTAAGATCATAAGCTCTAAATCAACAGACTTGAGTTCAAATTTCAGCTCTGGTACATTTTACTTCTGTATGCCTGCAGAGCTGGTGGGTGTACTAGACATTCACTGCCCAAGGGTGTCAGAAAGTGTGTGAGTTCTAAAATCCAGCTCTCTCCTATTTAAACTAGTACCCTGGCATAGAAACTGCTTCTACTTGGAAGAAAAAATAGATTTATTTTTCTTATTAGCACAGAGCTATCAATCACTTCCTAAACCATAAGTTTTTGGGTTGTATCCACCTGGAGAGACCTTATCTTAATCTGTTCAGGCTGCTATAACAATATACTGTAAATTCGAATGATGGAGCCTTGGGGGATGAAAAATACCATAGACTGGTTAGCTTATAAACAACAGAAATTTATTTCTCATAATTTTGGAGGCTGGGAAGTCCAAGATCCTGGGGCCAGTGGGTTCAGTGACTGGTGAAGGCCAGTTTTGTGGATCATATACAGCACTGTCTTGCTGTGTCCTCACCTGGGGGGCGGGAATAGCTAGCTCTCTGGAGTCTCTTTTATAAGGTCACTAATCCCATTCATGAGACCTCTGACCTCATGATCTAATCACTTCTCAAAGACCCTATGTCCTAAAATCATTACACTGATGATTAGGTTTCGACATATAAATGATGGGGGGCACAACATTCAGACCATAGCATTTCTCCCCTGGCCCCCCAAATTCATGTCCTTCTTACATGCAAAACTCGTTAATTCCATCCCAATAGCTTCAAAAGTTTTAACTCATTCTAGCACCAACTTTAAATTCAAAGTCCCAAATTTTATCTGAATGTTATCTAAATCAGATATGGGTGGGACTCAAAGTACAACTCATCCTGAGGCAAATTGCTCTCCAGTTGTAAAACTGAAATCAAAGTTGTGTGCTTCCCAAATACAATGGGAGAGGCATAGGATAGACATTCCTATGCCATAAAGGGAGAAATAGGAAATAATAAAGGAGTAATAGGTCCCAAGTAAATTTGAAGCCCAATGGGGAAAACATTAAATCTCAAACCTTCAGAATAAGCTTTGACTTGATGTCTTGCCTTTCAGACACACTGGGGTGTGATCTTGGCCCCAAAGTCTCCAGGTGACTCCACCACTGTAGCTTTGCTGGGCTCAGCCCATACCATAGCTCTTACTGATTGGAGTCAAGTGCCTGTGGCTCTTCTCGATTGGAATTGCACAGTGGTGGCATTGCTGGTCTGAGGTGGTGGGGGCAGCTCCACCCTCT
Organism: Mandrillus leucophaeus; assembly: GCF_000951045.1. Lineage (NCBI taxonomy): Eukaryota > Metazoa > Chordata > Mammalia > Primates > Cercopithecidae > Mandrillus > Mandrillus leucophaeus. Next base: position 3,925,981 of record NW_012101288.1, read on the forward strand.
CAACTCTCCTAGGCAGGAAGCCCTCTGCCTGGGGTTACATCCCAAGACAATGGGTGGCTCCATCCTTTGAAAACTATGTAGAGGTAGCTACACCCCCCATGGCTTGTGCTTTCTGTGAACTGGCAGAGATGGCATCATTCAGACACTGCCAAGGTTTACTGTGGTCACTGCAACTCATGTCACACAACGACCCATCGGAGCTACACCTGGGAGAACCTGGGGCAGCCAAGGACCACTGCTCTGGAATGTGGGGAGTGGAGCTTAGAAATTGTTCTGCCCTCAAGGCCCTTGCACTCTCAGTTTGGGTTGGGAAAGGCAGCCCTAATCATCCCTGAAATACTTTTGGGCTCATTCTTCCACTGTGTTGAAGCCTGGCTTCAGTTTAGTGGTTGTCTTGTAATCACACACACTTATCTTTTATGATCCTCAGTCTCCTCATCTGGGAAGTAGGAAGAATAAAACAAACTTTATGAAACTGTGTAGTGATATGTATAAACAAGCAGTCCAGTAAGTGCTTAGTACTGAATGATGGAAGTTTGATAAATAGCACCTTTATTATCAACCCTGTAATACCAGCCTCAATGATTTACTCTGATTAAAGAGTCAGAATAGGCTGGGCTTGGTGGCTCACGCCTGTAATCCCAGCACTTTGGGAGGCCGAGGTGGGCGGATCACGAGTCAGGAGATTGAGACCATCCTGGCTAATATGGTGAAACCCCGTCGCTACTAAAAATACAAAAAATTAGCCAGGTGTGGTGGCAGGCGCCTGCAGTCCCAGCTACTCTGGAGGCTGAGGTAGGAGAATGGCGTGAACCTGGGAGGTGGAGCTTTCAGTGAGCTGAGATCACGCCACTGCACTCCAGCCTGGGCGACAGAGCGAGACTCTGTCTCAAAAAAACAAAACAAAACAAAAAGAGTCAAAATAGTGTGATTAAATGAGGAGTTTTGTAAAAATCATGCAACAAATGGCCTGTGCTCAATTCATATTAGTAGGACTTTTTTTTAGTTCTCTTTTTTCCCCCTAGAGTTCAATAATGTTACGATAAGTAGCAGAAAGCATGGGTGAGATGGAGGGTAGATCCTTCAAGTCAGGGATCAAGAAACTTCGTAATAGAGGTAGAATTTGAGTTGAGCATTCTGTGTAAAGATGCTTGGCAACAGGCGATGAAACTTTTTTTTTTTTCTTTTTCTCACCATGTCTTAACCCATTAACTAAATATCTGCAAAAGCCCTGAAGAAAGAGGATAATATTGGACAATTGGGGAGTTTCTTTTGGACTGGCAGTGGGTTGAACATTCTTTAGCATAGGAGCCCTTATCTAGCTAGCCATAGTGGATTACTAAAGGCTTGGTAACTATTCCTTAAGGAATGTGTTTGGCTTCTAGCTGCATTGAATAGAGAATATTACTTCTACAGTTATGCTGATGACATTTCAGCTAGTGAAAAGAGTCAAAGGGAGTAATAAATGGATCTGTCATTATCAACTGATATCCCATCACACCCATTCTGTAAAGACTGGCTGCTGCTAATTGCTGTGAAGAGAGAGAGGGACCTCTTGTCTCCATCCCATATTCAAAGGCCCACTTAGTCTAAGATGACAGAAAGTGAAAGGATGCTGGGTTTGGTTTTTTTCTTTTTTTTTTTCCATCTGTTTTAAAGGTAGCAAAAGCCTTGCAATTTTTCAAATCATCAAATGCAAACATGAAAATTCTTATTTCTCTTTTTCTTTGAACTGCTTTGTGGACTGGATCTTGAATCTAGGTCTGGTTCTGCCTGTAGCTGCCTATGTGATCGTGGGCAAGTCACATCATCCCTCTAAATTATTTTCCTTCATTATTTAAATGATAGAATTTCATCCTTTCTAAAGTAGATCTTTTCACTTTGTAATTTTTATAACACCACCATTTTAATTTTCTTTCTAAGATTTATCAAAAGTTATAAGTACTTTATGTATTTATTACTTTTATTTTTTAATTAATGTTAATATATTTTGTGGTAGAAGTGGTTTTTGGTTACATGGATGAATTATTATATATAGTGGTGAATTCTGAGATTTTATTGCACCTGTCACCTGAGTAGTGTACATTTTACCCAAGTGTAGTTTTTTATCCCACACCCATTTCCCACCCTCTTCCTTCTGAGTATCCAAAGTCTATTGTATCACTCTGTATGCCTTTGCCTACTCATAGCTTAGTTCCAACCTACAAGCGAGAACATACAGTATTTGGTTTTCCATTCCTGAGTTACTTCACTTGGAATAATGGCCTCCAGCTCCAATCAAGTTGCTTCAAAAAACATTTCTTTTTTAATGACTGAGTAATATTTCCTTGTGTATATATACCACATTTTCTTTATCCATTCATTAGTCAATTGGCACTTAAGTTGATTTCGTATCTTTGCGATTGTGAATTGTGCTACAATAAACATAGGTGTGCATGTGTCTTTTTCATATGATGATTTCTTTTCCTTTGGGTAGATACCTAGTAGTGGGATTGCTGGATTGAATGGCAGATCTACTTTTAGTTCTTTAAGGAATCCCCATATTGTTTTCTGAAAAGGTTATACTAATTTACATTCCCACCAGCAGTGTGTAAGCATTCCCTTTTCACCACATCCACACACACATCCCTTGTTTTTCTGACTTTTTAAATAATGGTCATTCTTGCACGAGTAAGGTTGCATCTCACTGTGGCTTTAATATGCGTTTCTCTGATGATTAGTGATGTTGAGCTTTTTAAAATGTTTCTTGACCATTTGTATATCTTCTTTTGATAAATGTTTATTTATGTCATTTTTTGACAGGATTATTTGTTTTTTTCTTGCTGGTTTGTTTGAGTTCCCTGTAGATACTGGATAAGAGTCCTTTGTTGGATGCATAGCTTTGCAAATATTTTCTCCCATTCTGTGGGTTGTCTGTTTACTCTGATGATTATCTCTTTTGCTCTGCAGAAGCTTTTTAGTTTAATTAGGCCCCGTTCATTTATTTTTGCTGCTGTTGCATTTGCGTTTGGGTTTTAGTCATGAATCCTTTGCCTAGGCCAATGTCCAGAAGAGTTTTGCCAAGGTTATTTTCTAGAATTTTTATGGATTCAGGCTTTAGATTTGTCTTTGATCCATCTTGAGTTGATTTTTTTTAATAAGGTGAGAGATAGGGATCCAGTTTCATTCTACTTGTGGCTACCCAGTTTTCCTAGCACCATTTATTAAATAGGGTGTCCTTTCCCCAATTTATTAAAAACTCTGCCTTACTGGTCTAGCAAAGACTATGTCTATCTTGTACACTGACATATCCTTAGCATACAAAATAGACCCTTAGTAAGTAGGAGGTGCAATAATAATTGATTAGCAAATGAATAAATTATATTTGTTGAGTATGTGGAAGGTTTTTTTAAAGAATAAACTATTCGGCTGGGCACGGTGGCTCATGCCTGTAATCCCAGCACTTTGGGAGGCTGAGGCGGGTGGATCATGAGGTCAGGAGTTCAAGACCAGCCTAGCCAAGATGGTGAAACCCTGTCTCTACTAAAAACTACAAAAATTTAGCCGAGTGCAGTGGTGGGTGCCTGTCATCCCAGCTACTCGGGAGGTTGAAGCAGGAGAATCGCTTGAACCGAGGAGGTGGAGTCTGCAGTGAGCCGAGATCACGCCGCTGCACTCTAGCCTGGGCGACAGACAGAGCAAGACTCCGTCTCAAAAAAATAAATAAATAAATAAAAGAATAAACTATTATATAAGTTTGAGACATTATTAAAATTTTTATTTGCCATTTAGTATTTGTTTTCATTCTTGTTTTTTTCTACTAGTTCACTCTTGGGTTAAAGATAAAATCAGGAGAAGAGTACTCTGAATCATTCATGTCACAGTCACCATAGATTGAGAATCTCTGACCAGTTTTACTAGAAGGCTATTTTGTGTGCTTTAATGGATTTTTACTCCTGCCCTTAGGACCCTTTCTGTGCTGGCAGGCACAGAGCCCTAATTCTACTCTGATACATAAGCTTATTTTGTTAAGGTTTTGTATTTCAAATGTAAATAACATACTAATAGTATAAACTCATTCCTATACTACCAGGCATTAACGGTTTTCATTAGAATAAGAAGCACTGCCATTCAGTAAAGTCAGCAGCAGGGATCTGATGTAAAGGAGTCCCACAGACACATATATATGGACATATTTCCTTATGAAGGGCAATAAATGAAGCCATTGGGCCATGTAATGCCATTTACAGAAAATTGTCATTTTAAGGGAAACGGTCTGCAGAGATGTAGCTCTACTATCACTTAACCTGTATCATTGTCACACTACTCAATATGAAACTATGAGAAATACAGACATACCTCAGAGATATTGCAAGTTCAGTTCTAGGCCAATGCAATAGGGCAAATATCAAAATAAAGCTAATTACATTAATTTTTTGGTTTCCCAGTGCATATACAAGTTATGTTCACACGATAGTCTCTTAAGTGCTTGACAGCATTATATCTAAGAAACAAATGTACATACCTTAATTTAAAAATACTTTGTTGCTAAAAAATGCTGACAGTTATCTGAGCCTTTGATGGGTAGTAATCCTTTTGTTGGTGGAGGGTCTTGCCTCAATGTTGATGGCTTCTGACTCATCAGGGTGCTGGTTGTTGAAGGTTGGGTGGCTGTGACAATTTCTTCAAATAAGAAACAATGAAGTCTGCCTTATCAATGAGTTCTTCCTTTAACAAAAGATTTTTCTGTAGTATTTGATATTGTTTGGTAGCATGTTTTCCACAGTAGAGCTTCTTTTAAAATTGGAGGGCATCCTCTCAAACTCCACCACATTTTTATTAACTAAGTTTATGGAATATTTTAAATCTTTCATTATCATTTCAACAATGTTCACGGCATCTTTACCAGGAGTAGATTTCATCTCAAGAAACCAATTTCTTTATTTATCAACAAGAAGCAATTCTTCATATGTTGAAGTTTAATAGTGAGATGCAGCAATTCAGTCACAACTTCAGGCTCCACTTTTAATTCTAGTTTACTTGCTATTACAACCACATCTGTCATTATTTCCTTCACTGAAATCTTGAACTCCTCAAAGTCATCCATGAGGGTTGGTATCAACTTCTTCCAAACTCCTGTTAATGTTGATATTTTTACTTCTTCCCATGAATCACCAATGTTCTTAATGGCACCTAGAATGGTGAATCATTTCCAGAAGGTATTCAATTTACTTTGCCTAGATCCATTAGAGGAATCACTGTGTATGACAGTTATAACCTTATGAAATGTATTTCTTAAATAATAAAACTTGAAAGTTGAAATTGCTCTTTGATTCATGGGTTGCAGAATGGATATTGTGTTAGTATGCACAAAAATACTAATCTCCCTGTACATGTCCATCTGAATTCTTAGGTGACCAAGTACATCGTCAATGAGCACTAATATTTTGAAAGGAGTCTTCTTTTCTGAGCAGATCTCAACTGTGGGCTCAAAATGTTCAATAAACCACGCGGTAAACAGATGTGCTGTGCTTTGTTGTTCCATTTATAGAGTACGGGCAGAGTAGACGTAGTAACATTCTTAAGGGCCCTAGGATTTTCAGAATAGTAAATGAACATTGGGTTGAACTTAAAGTCACCATCTGCATTAGCCCTTAACAAAAGCCAGGTTGTCTTTTGAAGCTTTGAAACCAAGCATTGACGTCTCTCTAGCTATGAAAGTCCTTGATGGCATCTTTTTCTAATATAAGCTTGTTTTATCTACATTGAAAACTGATTGTTTAGTGCAGCCACTTTCATCAATAATCTTAGATCTTCTGGATGACTTGCCGAAGCTTCTATATCAGCACTAGTTGCTTAAGTTATACCTGTATATTATGGAGATAGCTTCGCTCCTTAAATCTCATAAACCAACTTCTGCTAGCTTCCAACTTCTCCTCAGCTTCTTCACCTTTCTCCACCTTCATAGAATTGAAGAGAACTAGGGCTTTGCCCTGATTATGTTTTGGCTTAAGGAAATGTTGTGGCTGGTTTGATCTTCTATCAGAGCACTCAACCTTTTTTCATACCATCAATAAAGCTGTTTCATTTTCTTATCATTCATGTGTTTGCTGGGGTAGCATTATTAATTTTCTTCAAGAGCTTTTCCTTTGCATTCACAACTTGGTTAATTGACTGTTTGGCGCAAGAGACCAAGGTTGGGCCTGTGAGAGGCCTAGGTTTGGGCCTATCTCAGCTTTGACATGCCTTCCTCATTAAGTTTAATTATTTCTAGCTTTTGATTTAAAGTGAGAGATATGCAATTCATTCTTTCATTTGAAAACTTAGAAGTCATTGTAGTCTTCTTAATTGGGCTAATTTTGACATCGTTGTGCCTCAGGGAATAAGGAGACCCAAGGAGAAAGGGGGACAGGAAAACAGCTGGTCAGTGGAGCAGTCAGAACACACACAACATTTATCAATTAAACGCACTATCTTCTATGGGCATAGTTTATGGCACCTCAAAACAATTATAGTAGAATCAAACATCACTGAACACAGATTTTCATAACACATATAACAGTAATGAAAAAGTTTGAATTATTGCGAGAATTACCAAAATGTGACACAAAGACACAAAGTGCCTTTAACGTACTGTTAAAAAAAAAAAATGGTGACTTGCTTGATGCAGAGTTATCACAAACCTTCAATTTGCAAAACACACAGTACCTGTGAAGCACAGTAAAGCTAAGCACAATAAAATAAATTTTAAAAAAATAGTTACATAACTAAAAAGCTTTTTCAGGCTTTGATTTCTACCCCCAACTCAAGAAATAGTCTGCTCCCAAATTCATCCTTCTGCTTCTTGAAAAGCAGAAAACTATTTGCATCTGTAAATTCACAGTATTTTCACTTTCAAGATTAACAATAACCACAAAAATCTAAGAATCTCATCCGCAGCCACAGTATCTCATATCATATAAATCCAATCTATTCGCAGTCCATCAAATGTCTCAAATAACAAACTAAAAATAGTTTTAATGTATTACACCTGTATTATTACTTTAGACATTATGATATGTGTTTGCAGGTATATATATTTCTTTATCTTTCTTCATAAGGTTATGCTTGAAGATTTAACTCAGATAATACCATGTAAACTGCTGTTATGTAAACAACTAGCTGTTTACTAAAATCCATGCTCTCCTTTACTTAAGTAATAGACCTGTAGTTGTGTTCTTCCTCTCCTGCTGAAGAAAAATGTTTTGATTTTGGACTTACTGTTTTTCTTTGCTTTCTGATGAAGCACATGATGTTGGTGACAGCAAACACAGAGGCATTGTCCTAAACATGATATCACAGTTGTGATCATTGGTCCTTAAATGACCTCAAGGAGGGGAATATTGGATTCTTGCATGTGTGAGAAATAGCTTATTTTGCTTGAATTACTGAATTTTAGGGACCCTTTCTTAACAGCAGCTGACATTATCCTAATATAAACATTAAGAAAAATTCCTTGAACATAGAAACAGCTATTATTACCATTTTTGTTGCTAGAAGTCATTATCCTTACAACAGGCCTGTTTTTTGATGAGAATTATGGTAGATGATATAGTGAGTATAGGAAAACTATGTGCTAAACAAGTCAGAAATCAATTTCTAATGAATGAAACAAGGAGGCTCAGTGGAGGAGATGAACATTCTCCTAGTTGTTATTTCAATTACTAATTTGAAACCTGGCTTATTTTTGGTAATTATATTTTTTCCTTGTTCTGAAAATTTATGATAAGGGGAAGCTGAAAATAGCAAATGCCAATACAAGTAGAGGGATTCAGAATAAAACATCTACAAGAAGGGAAGCTGGTCCAGCACATAACTCTCCCCGCAGATGAAGGATTCCATAAGTCTGAATTCTAAGGGAATGGGAGAAGAAACAACAGCTTGCACTTTTCAGTTCTTATGGCAAGTATTGACTCTTTGGAAAGCACACTATTTCTAAGGGGGCCATCCCAGAAAAAGTCATGAACAGTTCTGATTGTGGTGTGTATGTGTTGGGGCCAGGATATGGAAGAAGTGTTCTGTGCTCCATGTAAATATGGGTTTTTCTGTCCATATATCAATGAGACATTTTCTCATATCCCACCAGCTTTCCTCATTATTCCTTTGTTCCAAAATTATCTAGGCTAAAACTGCTTAGACTAAGAAAAAGGAGAAAAGTAAGCAATTGGGAAAGCCTCCAAAAGGAAGAATTTGGGCATGGCTTTGGGGAGCAAGACTCCTTTTTTCTGTTTTTTTCTCTTCTCTACAGTGACATTACCTTGTATGGTTCCAACAAGCCTTACATGTACAGGAAAGCCTGCATCTCATTTCTGCTGAAATATGTTTTCAATTTAGGATTTGAGTTTCCAGATTGATTTGTTAACATCTAAAGAACTCAATGTCACTGTGACATAATGTTCCCCCAAGGCCAGTTGGCCGTCAGCAGAGAAATGGACAGTGATTAGCTAGCTGTCAGTGGTCAAAGGTGCTGATGTGACTGCGGAAACCAACGTGGGAAAATGGAGAAGAAAGTAGGGAAAAACAGGGTTTCATGGCGGGGAAGGAGCTGAAGGATTTGTTAAAAGATAAAATATGAGAAGGGACTAGATAGAAAAAGATGCAAATATTACAGATAATTTAGAATGTGTTTGAAAAACAACTTTCAATAGAAAAATAGTTTCAGAAATACATTTTCAAAACAAAGGGGTAGGAACCAGAGCAAAAGGAAAGAGTAATCTACATTTGAAGAAATTATATTAACTAAATTTCTAGGTGCTAATTATGATGTAATTATTTCAAAATATCATGCTAATCCTAGCAATTACAATAAAAGCAATTCCAACAATTCCTACCTCTATCTGTGAAGACCTGTTTATATGCCACTCATGTGTCTAGCATTTAATGTAGATCATCTCATTTAAGCATTTATGGGATTATTAATAGCCCTGTTTTACAGGAGAAAACAAAAATCAACAGGAAAAATAGGTTTCCTCTTTCCCTGTATTCTTTCTTCCCTAAAACAATGGTTTGATTGAGATGGAGTTAACTGTATTTGAAAGGGAAAATTATATCACAAAAGTATATTTCAAGTCATGTACAGATGGGAGGAGGGAACCATCCCATTATAATTGTTTTGCCAATGATGAAGATATTGTCAGTGAGATTTGTTTAATGTATTAATGTATACATATGAATTCTGTCTGCCCCCTTCCATATCACCCCTGGAGCCACTTCATTTGTCTCCACTGCACATTCTGTGACCCCTGATTGAGCCTTCCTTGAAGCAGCCATTTCTGTTACCTCCAAAGAAATGCTTTGATTCTGCATGACTTGTTGTGTCTTAGGGACAGTTGCTCCCCAAATTTCACCCCTTACTTAATTGAGAACCATAAGAGAAAGATTTCTCTTGGAGTCCATTTCTGTTAATGGAAGAAAGGCTTGGAGGGCAGACAGTCCCTTTCCAGTGTTTGGCTTGAGAGCTATCTGGCAGAAAAGGAAATATCATTTGCTCAGCAGAGGTTTCTGTTCACTATATTGAGTATTCTGTACCATGGAATTTGTCTTACCATATAGATACATTTGCCCTTAAAAATTGTGTTGAAGAGGCTACTCTGAAAAATTAGAAAGTTACAAACTTTATTATAGGTGCCTTCACAATTTTCTTTAACTCCCCTTTTCTCCTTTATCCCTTACTCCAATCCTTCTCTATTTCACTGTGATTTAAGTTTATTTATGAGTGAGTTTGTGTTTAAATAGAAAATTAGGTGAAGAGGGCAGAAAATTTGATTCGAAGATCAAGTAGATCTGGAATCACATATCCAATACTACTTCTTAGTACCTTTGTGACTTCGGTCTTATCTCTGAGTTTCTTAAAATGAACTCTAAAATGTGGAAAATAAAGCCTACCTTTCATAGTCATCATGTAAATTTTATGAGATAGGCTGTGAACAGGTTGCACTTTTTTGCAAATAGCGACTTCTCAATTAATAGTAGTTTACATTTTTGAACTCTAAAAAACCTTTTAAAGTCAAAGGATATAGTTATTAAAATGGACCACTATTCTGTGGAAAATGCATTTGTGGAATTTCTCAACTAGAACAAATTCTGCTTTTTCTGTGCTCACAGTACTTTCTTCAAGTCAGTAGCATAGCACTTACTATGCTCTATTAACTGTTAACATGTATGGTTTCTACTAGATTATCAATTTCTTTATTATTAGATGCTTAATACTTATTGGCTGTGCATTAATTTACTTAGTGTTACACATTCTTATCCTTTATAGAAGCCAATCTTTTATCCAGGTCCATGGCTAAGTTTGCTTTTTGAGACTTGTAATGAATACATTCTTCTAAAATATTCTAGTCTTCCTCTTTCTTCATAGAGTATCTTTCTAATGAAAAATGACCTAACCTAGATGGCACAGGATACCAACACTGTGTGTGACATGCGGCTACTGGAACAGTACTCTATCAATCATCTGCACCTTATTATATTTTGATTTTTAACAAAAAAATGGTTTTTTCGAAGGAATTTATTAGAATAAGAAAATGAGTTACAAAAAAAGTAAATGTTTTGTCACTGTTGCTCAAAACTTTTAGTTCAGTTTTGGATTTTTCTTTATCATTTGGCAACAGAATGGTAGGAAATTAATGAGCTCAACCTCCGAACAAGATAAAATTGGTTGAGTCAATTTTCAGCTTGTTCCAGTTGGGATAATTACTGTGTGGAGTGATAATTACCACTTAATTCCATATTTTACTGTCTGAGATTTTAGCTGCAGTTAATTCTATTTTCTGCATCTCATATCGGCTTATAAAATCTTCCTCAAAAAAAAATCCTGACAATGGACCAATGAGTTCATTTTATCCACCTTGCTTACTTAGCTTTATAAATTTGAGCATTTATATCTGTCAAGTTTTGATTGTTATAACTTTAAAAACATCTTTAAGCTTTCTGAACAAAAAATGCAATAAGGGAGTTATATTTTGTCTAAACAAATTTTCTAACCACAAGGTTGCCCTGCCATCTATTTGGTATGGAGAAATCTCAATGACTTTTCCTAATGTCTTTTCATTATCTGAAATCAACTGAATATTTATGGTTACAGATAATTCTTTGCGCTTAGTCTCATAATGCAAACTTTATATTAGGAAGAGGTATTAGTATACACTTTTAAAAATTATCTGTTTCAAAATATTATTGTATCTCCTGCTTTTTAAGACCTTGAAGAAGACACGTTGGGATGTTGGATCTGGATGAGTTGAGTGGATGTGAGAATATATTTAATTTATAATAGCATGACTTTTCAAAAGACTTCTTCCATTTTGTTTCTCTTTTTTCTTCATAGCCCTAATGAATAGAGAAATGTTTTGCTTTTTCAAAGTTCATAAAACCTACTCCTATTCTTTTGGTTTCATGTTCTCTCTGGGTGACCAAATTTTGTAAACGTTGTTGAATAACTGGCTCCCTTCTGAGGAAGTTCTTCAGAGGTCGGAGGCTAATGGGATCAAACATCAGGCTGCCTGGTTTCTTGTAAGGGTGTTTGGTTAAGATCAAGATCTTAGATAAGAGTGAAGTTGCTGGGAAAGGAAATGGCTTCAAATACAGCACAGCAACAGTAGGGAGCTGAGAGAGCAAGATCCACGGAACACATGATGAGTTGTGGTTTGTTTTTCTCTCTAAAATCTTTAGATAATCGAAGTACCTTCATTTAACACAAAGAGAGCTATCTTTCGAGATATGAGAAAAAATAAGAAAGATTTGCCTTCAGATGTGAACTATCAAGATTAGCAGCAAATCAGATGACTAGAAAGAAACAGTGAAGCGAAACAAACGAGTTTCCAGTTCCCTCAGTTTAAAACCAGCCTCCCTGGATTTGGAGGTCAAAGCTCACAACTCAAAGTGACACCTCCTATTTAAGTGCTTTTCTTCTGAAGAGTTGAAAGCACCTGACAGACATTAACTATTTTGTGCAGTGAAAGAAGACAAAGATATTATCAAGTGAAGAGCTACGTTCAAGGATCTGAGTCCTGTGGTCCAACCAGTTTGATAATATCGATTTTATATTCACATTCTTTTCTTCCTATGAACACTTTCAAGGTGATATGCCACTTTAGCCAGTCCCTTGCTTTATAGGAAGATAGCTTTATCTACTTGGAATTTTTTTTCACAAGAGACTTTAGGGTTTTCTCCGTGTCACATCAAAGTCGCTATGCATGAGACCGTACGCTCTGCTAATTATACGTCCTCATTTTTTTTCTATTTCTCTCATTTTTCTAATTATTTGTTTCTCATATTTTCACTGATCAAGGACTGTCTTAATAATGTTCAACAATCAATTTGGGAGAAAATGCTCAGAAGAACATGAAAAATAATTAAAATGTGATGAGGAAGTGAAGGAGAGTGTTTATAGTGACATTGTAGTTCAACGTCTTCATTTTACTGAGGAGAAAATTAAAACCCAGACAATGCCAAGACCTTCATTACCAGAAGAAAAAAAAAAATACTTTTGTTTATGGCGAAACTTTCCTTTGAAACTCCAACTTTACAGGAAGTCCTGATTAGGGCAGTACCTAGCCTGGGAATGGCTGCTCTCCTAGATCTGCAGCTACATAATCTGCACAGTCATGAGTAGCTATGCCCGCTCAGGACTTGCGCTCTTCCTCCGGGAAAGGAGAATCATACCTTAAATGACGGCCGCGTCTTTCAGCTCTAAATGACTAGACTCTCCTGGTATTTCTCCCTTGGATACTATGATTACACTTTGTTCTGCAGTAGTTACGACCTCAAAGCCCATGGCTTATATAGAATCAGTGAGTCACATCTGGCTCACTTTGTACACATCAACCCAGTTGCCACACTGGCTGTGTTTCTAAAATGCCAGGTGCTATTCTGGCAAACAAATGAAGACCTTGGTGGACTAGTTGTTTCTGCCAGCAGATCATTCTACTATCCAGCTCTACTGTCTCTGCAATACTAAGGACACATCACTACATTCCTCTACTGAGATTCCTCTGTATCAAACCATCCTTTCAGCAGCAACTGGGGTCCATTTCCTCCATGTAGCCTTGCCTGATTCCCTATACTTCTTACCATGATATAACCAGGTTATGTCATGTCATTGGGCATAAAAGTAGATGCCTAGTAAATTCTTTAAACTTTTCTCTTTTAAAAGATTTTTGGTTACAGGAAAACACTTCTTTCTGATTTTTAGCATTTTGTTCACTTTCTCCCCACCCACTGTGACAATGGTTGCTTGAGTGTGACTAATATTAGACTAGCTTTACATATGCTTATTCATATACATTGCATTTTAATTGTCACAATTACGTTGTTAGATAGGTGTTATTATCTCCAGTTTTCAAATGGGAAAATGGAAGCCCAAAGAGATTGAACAAGTTGCCTTCGGTTCACATAGACAATGTCAGAGTAGACATTCAAGGCCTCTGTCTAGGGCTCTAGACAGAGAACAGCTGCCCTCCTCTGTGATGTCTCCTTTTCCTAAGACAATGTAACAGTGATGCTTTATACAAACTCTTCCACACATTAAAAATGCTAAGATTGGCTGGGCATGGTGGCTCACCCTGTAATCACAGCACTTTGGTAGGCCGAGGAGTGCAGATCACTTGAGGTCAGGAGTCCGAGACCGGCCTGGGCAACATGGTGAAACCCCGTCTCTACTAAAAATACAAAAACCGGCCAGGTGTGGTGGGGCATGCCTGTAATTCCAGCTACTCAGGAGGCTGAGGCAGGAGAATCACTGGAACCTGGGAGGTGGAAATGGAAGTGAGCCAAGATCATACCACTGTACTCCAGCCTGGGCAATAGAGTGAGACTCCATCTAAAAAAAAAAAAAAAAATTGCTGAGATAAGTTGTTTATCTTTGCTACTACAGCTTTACTCTCAGGGACATCCCCCTTAGTGGTCCTCCTTCTCTGAAAGTGCTCAGGATTTCTCATTGTCCTCACACTCTCAGCTTCCTCCCATATCCCTCCTATCGTACATATCCGAATCCTTTAAGCTCATTCACACTGAAGTAGAAATGACTGCTAAGGCTTAATGTATCATTTCTTCTTTCATAGGCACTTGCAATTCCCAGGTGGCAAATGTTAAGTCAAAGAGGTGATTTTCGACTGGGTGAGGTTCAGACATATACCAGAGAATGTGGGAGTCTCAAAACACACTGCCTGACTCATATTTTCTCTCACAAAGGGTCACAAGATAAAAATAAATATTTGAGAGGAGAACATTGTCTTTCCCCTAGGCAGATTCCAAAATCATATCCTGGTTTTCCAGGTCTCAGGATCATTCCATCACAGCAGTGGTCTTTGTAAAATGTACAGATGTAAAATCTACAGGTTGAGAATAAACCAGGTTAGTGTCCCAATGTGAGTATAATCCAAAGTCCAGATGCTCTCCTCAGAGCAGCTCTATAGTAACAGTGAAACAAACAGGTGCAGGGCAGGTGTAATGGGATGAAGACAGCCTCAACAAGGGACTTTTACGTAGGTGTCAAAAAATACACATAAAAATAACAGCTCATACCATGCCAATATTTTATGTTTTCCCTATTAAATCATTTTATTGAAACTAAAGGTAAAGTAAATCCATCAGCATTTTCTGAGTACTGTACCCAATTCCAAAAAATCCTTTTTTCTTTCTTTTCCACTTGATTACTCAACTTCAATTATTTTTTCTTACTTATCATACTCCTCCAAATTCATCTGCTTTGTGAAATTTGGTTGCCTCCATAGCATCTACTACACCCTTTATACACTCTGTAGCTGCCATGAGATTAGGGCAGGATTAGCCAACCTACTTCTAAAAGTAGGAGAGGTTGACATGACGTCCCCTCCTTGCAATCCTGGTTGGCTCAAAGATGAGCATGTAACCCAGGCCTATTTCAGTGATTGTCTAGGTTTAGGATCTAATTTAGGTCCAATTATAGTGAAACTCATGCTTTTGTTTGTTAGTCAATGGAAGATAATTTACATCTTTCTCTGCATAATGTGCAGAGGTAAGACCGAAGATAATTGTAGCCATTTTGCCATTATGAAAAATGCCAATCTGGGAAAAACACCTACTAAGACATAAGAAGAAAAGCCAAGAAGAGAGAATTGCAGAACAGTAGAGCTAGAGAATTGATCAAACCATGCCTGCAACTACAAATGGTCTTTTCATTTAAAAGCCAATAAATCATCTTTATTATTTAAATCCATTGAGTCATATTTATCTACTTCTTTCTATAAAAAATGCAAAATGACAAGCCAAATATCAAATCACACTATATTGGTACTTGTATCTCAAGGCACATATATATTTCTTTTTTTATATTTAACATTCGCTTCTATACAGTAAAATGCACTAACTTTGAATATCCATTTGGACAATGTGTACACTGTCACATAGATAACATCTTAATTAAGATCGGAATAGATTGAATGTTTGAAGGGCTGCAAATTCTTTCTGTCCCTTTATATTGCAGCTTACTGATTGAAAAGGCAGAATGTATTTTTTCACTATTGAATCCTAAGCTTGTTCATATATTTTGCTTTGGCAATAGGACACATACATACATGATGCAAGTAAATATTTGAAAAATGCATGGGCGGCCGGGCACGGTGGCTCATGCCTATAATCCCATCACTTTGGGAGGCCAAGGCGGGTGGATCACCTGAGGTCTGGCATGTGAGACCAGCCTGGCCAACATAGTGAAACCCTATCTCTACTAAAAATACAAAAAAATTAGCTGGGCATGTTGGCAGGTGCCTGTAATCCCAGCTGTTCGGGAGGCTGAGGCAGAAGAAGTGCTTGAACCCAGTGGGCAGAGGTTGCAGTGAGCCGAGATTGCGCCATTGAATTCCAGCCTAGGCAACAAGAGTGAAACTCCGTCTCAAAAAGAAAAAGAAAAACGCATGGGCATTGGAACATGTTCTATGTGGAATCCTGAAACTCACAAGTGAATGAGGCTGAGCTAGACTGCTGGAGGCTGAGAAGTCATATGGAGGAGGACCAGGGTAATCCAGTTCAGAGCCCACCTATGGCCAGATATATGACAAGGGCCATTCTAGATCACAGATCATCCAGCCTCCAGATGACCACAGATGTATGAGAGATACGTAAGGTCAACTGGGCTTGTCCAGAGGAGAAAAACTACCCAGCTTACCAACAAAAGCGTATGTTAAATAAAGTGAATGTTGCTTTAAGTTATGAGGTTTTGTAATGGTTTGTTACACAATAAAAACAAATGTGAAAAATTTAGAACATTTATCTTTTCTCAGAAAGTTTCTTCACACACATTTCCGGTCAGTTTTCCCTCTACCATAAGGCTCTACCACTCTTCTGATTTTTATTTCACCATAGTTTATTTTTGCCTGCTCTTAAACTTCATAGAAATAAATTCATACATAGTATGCTTCATTTCTGACTCCTCTTGCTCAGCATGCTGTTTTCAAAATCCTTGTTTTTGTGTGTATCAGTAGTATGTTCCTTTCATTGCGAGTAAGTGCTTTATTGTGGTAACTACATGACAATTTGTATATTCATTATCTTTGATAAACTTTGACTTGATTCTATTTGGGACAAATGTAAATATAGTCTTACCATACATTTATGTACAAGTCTTCTTGTGGTCATATATTTTCTTTTCTTTCAGTCAAATACTTAAGAGTAGAAATTTTGGGCCGTTAACTTTATCAGAAAACATCAAAGACTTTATCAAACTTGTCAAACAATTTTTCATTATCACTAGTGTATGTGAATGTTCAGTTACCCAAAAACTTGTCAACACTTGAAATTGTCAGGCTTTATAATTTGAGCCACTTGAGTACCTATCTCATGATATTGCATTATGGCTTTAATATGCATTTCTCTAAATGATAATAATGAACATTTTTCATATGTTCAATTGGCCATTTGTGTGTGCCTTTGAAGGAGTGTCAGTTTAAATCTTTGGTCTAATTTTCATATACTTAAACTGTCAACTATCTTTCTTTTAAATTAAGGAATAAATATATTATCCAAATACTTGTATTGCTTTTTTCTCAATTCCTTCATGTCAATCAGGTATTCCTTTGCCTATGTATCAGTTTTATTTAGCTAAGAACATCCTTTAGCATTTGTCATAGTGGGGTCAATTTGTGATAATTCTCTCAGCTATCATTTATCTGAAAATATTTTTATTTCGCCTTATTTTAAAAGGACATTTTCACTAGATAAAGAATTTTAGATTACCTTATTTTTCTTTCCACACTTTGATATTATTTTATTTTTTCCTTGTTTGTGTTGTGTCTTGTATGTTAGCTGTTATCCTTAGTATTGTTTCCTGTATTTAATGTCATTTTTTTTAAATGTGTGGCTTATTGTGTTTTTCTTAATATGTTCTGCTTTGGGTTCACTGAACTTCTTGGATTTGTGGGTTTACATTTTTGACCAAATTTGGATAATTTATGGTTGTTATTTCCTCGAACTTATTTTTCTCTCCTAATAGTTTCTGCTTACTTCCTCAGATTCTAATTCCATGTGTTCGGCTTAATATTATTCCTCGGGTCATTTAGGCTCTGTTCATTAAAAAAAAAAAAAAATCCCACTGTTTCTTATTAATTTCTGTTGACCTATTTTCAAGTTTTCTGATCTTTTATTTTCTTGTGTCTTCTTTTTCTTTACTCCGAATCTTTCTAATACATATTTTTAAATATTTAAGCTCTCAGGCAGGTCCAAAAATGGCTTTAGAGAGCAGAGAAAGGGAAATGGCTTGTCTTTTATCATGATTAGAAGGTGAGGCTGGGGTGAGGGCTCCTGAGTGCTGTGCAGGCCATGCCAAAGGAGGGGAAACTCAACTTTCTTATCAGTTTACCCAAATATGGGAAGCAGAAAAAGAAGGGGAACTGATGGGGCTTGGAGGCTGTCACCAAACATCAAAAATGACGACAATCCTCCTATTATATACCTTCTGACTCTAATCTCTACACATCCAATCCACTCCCATGTTTTATTTTACTTCCTGGCACTTACTGCCATCCTTTGATTATGTATTTACTTGTGGATCGTCTCTCTATCACTCACAGGATGAAACATGAAAAAGGAAGTTTTGTTCACTACTGTGTCCAATGTGCCTAGAAGAGTACTAAACTGAGTTTCATAAATGTTTGTTTGTTAAATTATTTGGAGAAAAATGTAATAAGACTGACACTTAAGCTTTATGGAATATCTTTCCTATAGCACTGCACTTGATTTGATTAAAAGGAGACCTTTAAGAATATCTTTAACTCCTAGTCTTCAGGTTATAAAACCTTCAGCAACCTCTAAGCCAGCAAATCTTCCTGCTTCATCCATGAGTTGGGAAGTTCTGTCTCACTGCCTATTTACATTTACATTCCATCAGCTTGTTTTTCTTGTTCTGCATTGAACTTCTTGTCAGCACTATAAGAAAGAATGCTCAATGAGAAAAGGAAAAGCAACAATGTGGTTGAACTACCATTCCCATTTCTCTGTAGGGTCAAGTCCTACATCTCCTTTGGAAGACATATTCCTTTTACTTATTTATTTACTTTTCAAACCACTCATTTCAGTTCCCTCATTTCAGCTAGCTCCTCATCAAGCAAAGGGTATTCTCACCTCCTTGGATGAATGTAGATACTCGAGTTAATCATTAGAACCCCTTTCTTAATTTATTTTAGCAACTCCCTAGCAACTGGTTTCTTTGTAGTTACATTTACACCAGAACTATAAATTGCACAAATGGCTAGTGGTTTTATTATCCAATTCTTAGTCAGACTTTCTGTTGGTTTCTCTTGTGCCACCATAACATGAATGGTATGAAGATAACTCAGATGACAAATAAGCAGGAGGGGGAAGGGGAGCACTGAGATTTTTCTCATATTGTTTCTCCACCTGTTGTTCATACTGAAAAATCTCTATTTTACTGGATAATCCTTCTTTCTTTCCTCTATGCCATTCAAAAGTTATTGTTTCCTTATAAAACTTTGATAGAAAATATTTAGTGAGCATCTTGATTATAACCTAGAATATGTGTACATTAGTAAAATAACCAGATACACTACAGAACTCTCTATTGGCTCTGTTATTCCCAGGACAGATAGCAGTGATAGTGCATTAGAATTTAATAAGAAAAACAAAACTGTAAACCTTGAGAAATTTTAAAAAGCATAGTTGAGGCATTTTTTTCATAATTATATGCTTATCTATTTATTGTCCTTGAAAAAATACATGTTTTTCTCTTGTTATTTGTTGTTATCTTCTTAATTTGTTCCAAAGATCATACCGCCATACTGCATTTCCTCTGGAAGAAAACAAACAAACAAAAAAAACTCACTCAAAACCAGCAATGCTGCTATCAGATAAATAGATGTTAAGGTATGATACGTATGAGGAAAAACTAAAAAATGTAATGTGTTTGTTAATTTCACCTTTTTCTATGTAATATTTCCAGGTCAGACTTTTTTACCTTCCTGGAATTCAGTTTTATATACCAAAAGTAATAATGATAAAATATTTGCTTTGCTTACTGTGGGGGAGGAGGAAGGATGAAATAATCAATTGTATTAAAATAAACACACTTCTCAGAGATACTGGTTTCCTGTCCTTGAAGGTTATAAAGAATTTAGAGCTATTGTATTTTTTTTCTTAAATTTTGCCCAAGGTAGCAATGAAATACTTGGTTTGGGTACATAGGAATTTGATAGTAGTATATTAAAGTCTTTCCTTCACAGTAAAAAATAATAATAGTAAAGTTATTGTCTCTGTAGAGCTTTACAATTCAAAGCTTTGTTACTGTGCTAAATTAAATAAACATTATATTCTTTTACTGAGAGTATTTATTTATACTCTGTAAAATTTTACTTTGTAAAATATATGTTGTTCAGGTACTAGTAATGCTTTATTCCAGAAAGAATACTTTATGTATAAAAAGCTTACGTGGTGCCTAGTGCCTTGGTTAGTACTTGATTATATATTACTTTGTTTTCTTCTTTCTTCTGGTAAATGCAAAGGCATATTTGAGGATCAGTGGACAGGTTCATAGGACATCTATATGGCAGGAATAAAGATACTTCTCACTTATGTTCAAGTAGGGCAAAGGTTGAAGAAGTAATGTCAGCTCTTACACACATCAGTCATTAGCAAACAAGTTGGCCAATTCTGCAAAAACTGAATGAATAGAGCTTATTCACACTAAACAAAAAGCTTCCCTCTATGGCCCATGAGCAATTTTAGGGAGTTCTGACTTCTCACTCATTTTATTTATCTATAAGTTATAATTCTAAGGAACTAATATATTTGAATGCAAATTCATTGACATAATTCCCCATGGGAGGCAAGAAAATAAACATACCCTGGCTATAAAGATTTCTTGAGGAATAATAACCAAAAATTATATTGAGGTTCAGAGTTCTTTTACTCTGTCACTTTTTGGAGGACTGAGAAATTTCCTACCTTGAACATCTACAAATTCTTCATTGTCAGAGCAGAAAGTTTTATCTCTTGTGTGACCTTTCCTCAATCTAGAGAATGAGGGCTATCACTCCATTGCTGAAAACGAAAAAGATTTGAGGACTTATTGGAGTGGACTGTAAATGTGTATAAATACAGAACAGATTAGGTGGTTGACTCCTAGTTCTCCCAGATATCTGAGTCTAGTGGTACTCTGCCATGTATTAATATTTCCCTGTTAGACTTGCCTGCTGTCCTCAAGACACGTCTGATAGGAGGTGAACTGGGAAGACTCTCTCTTTCAGGCCTTTGAATTGAATAGAGAAAACCTTGTTTCTTTGCACAGCATTGGGCAACATCACAAGTGAGGATTTGAAATAAAAAATGAAGGGAGGTATAAAAACAAACCATCTCTCTGATTGGCTGAGCTGTGCCACTATTGAAACACAAAAAAAATGAATGCCCAAAGTAAGGTTAATATCAGGTAAGTTTTCAGGATGGACACTTATTTTGAACAGCTGCTTCTTTCAAATTTGCTGTTAAAGTCTAAATGATTATTTAGATATGACTAGGCTTTTTTTTTTTTTTTTCCCAGAGAGAATGTCCCACTCTGTCACCCACGGTGGAGTGGGTGATCCAGTGATCTCAGCTCACTGGAACCGCCACCTGCCAGGTTCAAGCGATTCTCCTGCCTCGGCCTCCCAAGTAGCTGGGATTACAAGTGCCTGCCACCACCTCCAGCTAATTTTTGTATTTTTAGTAGAGATGGGGTTTTACCAATTGCCCAGGCTGGTATCCAACTCTTAACCTCAAGTGATCCACCCTCTTCGACCTCCGAAAGTGCTGAGATTACAGGCATGAGCCACTGCACCCAGCCATAAACTAGGCATTTTCTTCTTTGTATAAATTCAAATGTGTTAAAGTGTATTCATATCATAGAAGAATGACCTAAGGAAATATGGTATATTCTCTCATATTATTAATGTAAGAGCTAGTAATACACCTTAACAAAGAGTGGACATACTAATCAACCTCCTCTTAATAGAGTTGCTAGATTAAATGATTCTATCCATTCCCTCTCTTGACCATACTGCCTGAAGCCCACAGTATCCTGAAAGTTCATGATTAGCAGGCTCTTTTCTAGTACGTCCAAATACTTCTATTCCCATTGGATGAGTTGAATTCATATCAAGAGTAACCTAAACCAGTTTATGTCACTATATTTTAGAGTCATTATGTCATTCACTTAAATATTAATCAAATCTATTAAATATGAGCACAAAAGAATTGTTTCTAAGAAAAAATAAGCAGTGTGCTTTGCAAAAACGTGAATGGCTTACAACATAAAAATTGCTATAGAATATAGATGGACAAGAAAGATGTGAAAAAAAAGATGTTACAATCTGTATATACTCTCTGCACTCAGGTTGCTTCTCAAATGTCTTCGCGGATTCTGCTCTGACTTGAAGAAAGCAAATGTGGAAATTACAGATGCATTGTGGGTATGATTTTCGTAAAAGAGATTTAGATTTAGAAACCTGAGATACAGATTTATAATCAGTAGACTCACACTAAAAAATGTCTTGGCCTTACTTCAGATGTTTGATCAATAAATGTACTTTCACAAGTCTTAAGTTAGAATATTTATGTATTGTTGGCCAGGCATGGTGGCTCATGCCTGTAATCTCAGAACTTTGGGAGGCAAAGCAGGCAGATCACCTGAAGTCAGGAGATCGACACCATCCTGGCTAACCCGGTGAAACCCCATCTCTACTAAAATATACAAAAAATTAGCCGGGCGTGGTGGCGGGCGCCTGTAGTCCCAGCTACTCGGGAGGCTGAGGCAGGAGAATGGCATGAAGCCAGGAGGTGGAGCTTGCAGATTGGGCCACTGCATTCCAGCCGGGGTGACAGAGTGTGACTCCTTCTCAAAAAAAAAAAAAGAAAAAAAAAGAATATTTATGTATTATTACATAAAGTTACATTAAATATTTATGTATTGTTCTTCTCTTTAACTGACTTTTTGATTAATTTACCAGTTATAGGTTTGAAGCTGAGGAGTCTTCTACTGTTCAGTAAATTATTTTTTGGCCTAATAAAAATGCTGTGAGGAATATAACACAAAAATTATTGTAATTTAGATATAAGTTGGAATTCCCCCTGTTCAGAAATCTAGCTAAAATTTGCTTTAAGCTTCACTTTCTATGTTCTATGGAAACTCAAAGCAGTCTGTCCTGTTTTTCATAATTTATAGCTTTTCTTGGCTATGTCTGTTTGTGGCCCCTGAATCTACATGTAGTTCTGGTGTCATAATCACCCTTCATTCTATAGATATTGAGGACGTTAAATAAAATATGGATGCAAAGGCTTTAGCACAATTCCTGGTACTTATTCAAAGATAGCAGCTGTTGTTGCATTAATATTTTTATTATTTTAAACCATGAAAATAACTGTGCAAAATGGCATCATCCCCCACTGTATCTATTAAAAGCTAAGACTTGGAGAGGTTGTGTGTGTGTGTGTGTGTGTGTATGCATATGTTTGTTTGTGTGTATATGTGTGTTTTCACCCAGGTTGCACAAAAGTCAGTCCAGAATTTTAACCTGGGCATTCTCTCTCCAAAGCCTGAGGTTTTTGCAGTGTGTCTATAATGTGATGAGGGAAATCAAGACTTCCTTCAGCACACACAGAAGAGCCACCTATCCCCGGCTAGGGGAAAAATGTGTTTCCAATCTTCTTCCCAGCACTAATAGAATATGAGTTTTATGTTCCAGTCTCAATGGATTAGTTATTTCTTTCTGACCTGCATGTCTTTGCTGGTATTTCTTTTTTCTTTTGTTCTTTCCCACCCCACAACAGTCCATTTTCCATTGTAGAAATCCTATGCATTTTTAATGGATCCACATAGTCTCCCCAAATCCTCTTTGTTTAAGCAGTTATTTTATAATTATCGATACTGAGGATAGTCATAGTAATACTTAAATTAATGATCTCCTCTGTACTAGGCAGTGTGCTATGTAGAAAATGTGGTGCACAGGGTCCTCCATGAGGTTGTTGCATGGATGAAAATATTAAGAATCAGAAATGTTAAAATCCTAAGGCCACACAACTGTTAAGTGATATAGTAGAATTTGAACCCAGAAATTCTCACTCTGGAGTCCAGATTATTACCCACTGCATTTCATTTGGTGGAGGAATGTGCTCAATATAGCTAGCATTTATTCATAGGAAGCCTGGGGCAATTTATCTTTTTTCTAGGGCTAGTATATCCATAAAGCCCAATGTGAGGGTGTTTCCTAGAAGGTGAAATCTTTTAATAAAGCAAAAGAAATAATTTTTGAGCCTCCAGACTCAGGGAGGTTTGATTACAAAACTAGGAAATTCTTGGCCTAAGAAGAGAAACAGAAAATAATAACGAAGTTGTTATTAATTGCAAAAGAAAACGCCCTTGGAAAGACAATAACTTAGGCTTCAGAGACAGAAGAAAGTCAAAGGAAATTTAGAGTAAAATAAATTTCAGTGGAATCTTCTTCCCTTCTTCCAAACAATTGCCATATACAAGTATATTTCTTAAATACTCAAGTCACAGAAAGCTATTTTTGCCATGTTTTTGTCTTTACAAGTAAGTAGTTTTCTTTGATCTATCTTATTTCTTATTTTTAAAATAGTGAATTAAATACATGTAAAGACATCTTCCATAAATCCTCCACAAAATTTTAGACAAGGGCAAAAGGAAGACAAATGTGTAAATTACTATATTAAACACAATTTGTTATTAAGCTATATAAAAAGTTTTCTTCAATTGTATAAAAGATCTTTGGAAATATTTCTGCTGTCCTTGTTTTCCAGATTGTATGAGTAGATTCTTAACCATGAATGCAAAAATTCAGAGAATTGTTTAGTAATGTCTAATAAAAATTCCAATAGAAATTCCTGCCAATTTCTATTGGGTAACTGATGGATTGATGGATATTTAACAACTTGAAGTGTTAACACATTTTGGCATTTAATATTTTTTCTGACACAAAAATAATTCTTTTTTACTAATTGTCTTCTTTCCTACTCAGCAGTCATGAGAATATTATTTTAATATTTATGATTTGATATTTAATAAGTTCATAGAGCTATTATAAATATCAAATTCAAAATACAAATTTCATGCCAGACAAATTCAAGAATGGAATACAAGAACAGATTGCAAGCCTGATATCCTGAGTGTGTAGTATAATACTTGATACATAGTAGATGCTCAAAAACTATATCAAAGGCAAAGGAACTGAGTGCAAAGAGTAACAATACAATATATGTGAAAGAGTTCATAGTAAGCTTATATTGAATATGTTGTCAAAGTATGGAATCGTTTACCAAAATTGGTTTAGAATTTATATGACTACATGATATGGTTTGGCTCTGTCTCCCCACCAAAATCTCATGTCAAATTGAAATCCCCATGTGTTGGAGGAGGGGTCTGGTAGGAGGTCATTGAATAATGGGGGCAAACTTCCCACTTGCTATTCTCATGGCAGTGAATGAGTTCTCATGACATCTGGTTGTTTAAAAGTGTATAGCACTTCCTTCTTGACTCTCTCTCTCTCTCTCCTGCCGGCATGTGAAGAGGGTGCCTTGCTTCCCCTTTGCTTTCCACCATAATTGTAAGTTTTCTGAGGCCTCCCAGTCATGCTTCCTGTTAAGCCTGTGGATTGTGAGTCAATTAAACCTCTTTTCTTCATAAATTACCCAGTCTCGGGTAGTTCTTTATAGTAGTGTGGGACTGGATTAATACACTACAATTTATCCATTTTAAGTACATTTTTTCACAAGTAATATTCAGTGACAATATATGTAAACTGTAGGGTAGTGTTTTATGGTATGTCAAAGGAAAGTTTCTGGATTAATCCTGTGAGTCTGAATCACCATTCTCTCACATCGTTAAATTATACAAGTTAATCATTGAGTCTCATTGGGAAAATGGCTCTGTTTCTCACATTATCTTCACTGTAAAATGGGAATTATCAAAGTATTTCTTCACAGGGTTGTTGTGAGGGTCTGATGCCTGGTACATAGTCAGCAATACATAGATGCTAACCATTTAAATTTTACATTATTTCCACCTTCTTGCTTAGTGCCATGTTTACCTTGAGATCATTAAACTTTTTGAAAACTCAGGGTAAACAATGCTTTTAAGGTCTATCTATTCATGCTTGAAGCTATTTAAAGCTCCTTAGTACTCTAATAAGAGAAATTTAGCCTAACTTTTGTGTTCTTATGTTTGTAGTTTTAAAAATAAACTTTTTGATTCATCTATAGTTCTCATTTCTTCTTCTTATGGAAATTCTCTCTTTTTTTAAATCAATACACCCAATAAAGGAACCAACCATTCTGAAACCTCAGTCTATATATTTCGATTAAGTATACATCCTACCTCACCCCCAGCCTTTTTTTCTTTTGGCCATTGTCTTTATTTCATATCTCTGTCCAGGGCCAACTAGAGTTAAGAACAACCACTGAGGCTTATTTTTTGTGTGA
>NW_012101288.1:3952030-3976159 GCF_000951045.1 Mandrillus leucophaeus
GGTGGTGGTAAAGGCAGTGAGGAGGGAGACTTTTTCTTGCTGCTTTTATCGAAATTGAAAAATGCAATTCAAGCCGTTCTTGAGGTTACCACCTACAAGCAGAAAATGAAGATGGAGAGAAATTGAATCCTAGTTTCATGCTTGAGCCCCTGGAGTCCCCCTATATTGAGATTCACAGATATATGGGTTAAGAAACAATAGATTCTCTGTGTTTAAATGAGTTTAATTAGCTCTTCTGACACTTGCAACCAAAAGAAAGTGAGGTGATAATCTACCTGTGGTTAGGCTACCAGTGACTCTTTCTGATTTGATCAGTGTCTTTGCCTTTCTCACACAACCCTCCAAACATCCTGCTAATTTGCTGTCCCTAATCTGCTCTGGGTTTAGACGTGAGATAACCTAGTCTGTGAGGGTTTCATCCTAAGAGGAATAAATATACTCTGAGAAGCTTAGAAAGAGTTTTGCAATATGTATATTTAACATCTTAGAAACATTCATTTTTAAACCTTTTTTCAGAATCTTGGCCATATTTTGGCATGTAATCAGCTTTTAATAGGTAATGCTGCTTGATAGGAATATATCGTTGAAAAATGTCACTGAAGCCATAGAGCCTCATGTCATGTCTTAGACTTACCACTTGTTAGTGCTATATATTTGAAAAAGTTATTTAATATTGCTCAATTTCAGTTTCTTATTTTGCAAAATGATTATAATAATACCTGACATGGTTGAAATGAAGAGTACGTGTAAAGCATTTAGAAAAAGGCAGGACATATGAGACCTGCTTGTTGAATGTGCTACATGCTTTTTAATTTTTAAGTTGATGATATACTTTCAACTATTCAAATTATAATTATTAATCCATGTTACTCTGGATTAATAACGTAATCCATGTTATTCTAAGTTTTTTTCCTCTTCCTAAATATTTAATTCAGGGTGTTTCATTTTCCCCTTTTACTGCAGAAAAGAGAAACAGCAAGAAGAGAAAACGGTGTTAAGTAAATATTACTCTTTGTGGCCGGGAGCGGTGGCTCACGCCTGTAATCCCCGCACTTTGGGAGGCCGAGGCGGGCGGATCACGAGGTCAGGAGATCGAGACTACAGTGAAACCCCGTCTCTACTGAAAATACAAAAAATTAGCCGGGCGCGGTGGCGGGCATTTGTAGTCCCAGCTACTCGGGAGGCTGAGGTAGGAGAATGGCGTGAACCCGGGAGGCAGAGCTTGCAGTGAGCCGAGATCGCGCCACTGCACTCCAGCCTGGGCGACAGAGCTAGATTCTGTCCCCCCCAGCCCCCCCAAAAAAATTACTCTTTGTTCCTAGTTCAGTCTCAGATATGACAAGAAGGCCAATAAAGCCTTTCACATCAAAAAACTTTAAGAGTTTTGATTTCTGGCAGCATATTCCTTTGTTCTTATGCTTTATGTTTAAAACTTTATTTTTATGGACATACTATCCTTCATAATAGTATTTTACTGAATATTTTAATTTTCTAGAATGATGGTGACTGAGGTAACTCCTGGTTTCATTTCCATTTAGACACACCTGTAATTTCAGAGGAATTATTACATGTTTCTGTAGCATTCTAATCGTTTAAATGTGCCTTAAACACATAAGCGTTTATTGTCAATCTTCCTGCTTTACAGTCTGTCCACTTCAATCCTACTTTCCCCACAAGGAGGACAGCTAAGAAACCTGCTCAGATTTCCCTTTTCTGACTTTCTCACCGCCAGGTTTCCTTTTTTTTTCTATCCCGAAGGAAGCCCGGAGACTGCTCAAATATCCTTTGTGGGGGTCTGTGTCCCACCTGGCTTCTTCCTCTCCTGCTCAGCAACAGGTGGTTGTTTTTTTACTGTCAGCACTCCCTCCTCTTGGCTGTCAGAATTCATCCCAATGGAAATGTAGACATCTGAGTTTCTTGCAGACTTCAATGGATAAATTGCCAGTTTCCATTTTATGAAAATAATTCTCCTTTCATGGAATAATCTTGCTCCTGAACCACTCCTTTCAACAAAAACAAACATACAAGCAACAAAAGGATTTTAGCCATACTTAAAGACTGAATCAGTGATCGATATGTCCATTGCCTCTCTTCTGATTTCTTTTGAAAGGCCTCCAAGCATGTGGATCATATCAAGTTAACCAATGAACAATGGAATCAGAATTTTGACAACCCGCGTCTTTAGCCATGTTGCATGAAAGATTTCAGTACATTTGTCTTTACCACTATTTTTGGGTTTGAATAAAAGCTAATGAATTAGAATATCTAAGGATAAGACACAGCATTATATACTTTAAAAATGTTGCCCTGGTAATAGTGAATGTCAGTCATATTTGGGAGCCACTGGACAAAACAATATCTTAACAATGGAAAATGAAAACATTTAATATGAGCTGTATTTTCTGCCATAAGAAGAAACTGAGAAACTGGTGCCTTTTTTTTTCTCCCCAAAATGAGAAAATGAAGGCTAAGGGGCAATATAATCAAAGTGATAAATGGCCTCATCATTTTAGTCTAGGTATGAATTTTTCCCAGTGGTCTCAGAATGTGAGAAAAGACGTTTAAAGATTTATCAAATTTGTTATTCTGAGCCTTCATTCTGCTGATCTATGCAGAAGTTCAGCCTCTGTCACTATTGGGATTACTACCATTTCTTTCTCATGGGTCATGCAAAGCCTCATATGATCTGATACAAAGCAGAATATTCCAACAGGCCCTCTCATTCCTGGTCCATGCTGGGCATTGCTAATGGGCTCTCCATTCTAGTCCACATGGTGACTTGGAGTCAGGAAGCATCCGACTTCCCCCTGCACTTTCAGAAATTGGCTTCTTGGCTTTGCCTGGAGGTCCAGTATCTAGGGGACACCACATTCTTCTCTGAGAATGTCAGTCAAGCTCTAAGCCTTGACAAGAACTGGGGCTTGCAGCATTGCTCCTCACAGTTCCAGCAGATGTCTGTCCTCTCACAGTCTTGGGTCATCTTTCTGTTTTTAATCGTTTGTGCTTCAACCTGTTGATTGGTAATGCTTTGCAGTGTATTAACCCCAGGTGTGGTATGAAGTCCATGTCAAATAAGAATAAAGGAGGTTTCATCAACCTTTTCATTGCTAAGAAAATAGGGAAACAGGGCAGGGAAGTGTAGGGGAAAGAACATCTACTACATGGTGATGGTGGAGAGTGGTGATGTCCGAGCAGACAGATCACCTTTTATCTCATTGACTAATTGACTATACATTGTTTAGCTTTTTTTCTAGAGGTTAAAAAAATCATAGTTACTTCCCTCTAATCTTGTCATTTTATAACACAATAAGTGCTTTTGAAAAAATTCTGTTTCCTTCACTGATTTTCATTTAGTTGCATTAGATAAAAACAAAAACAACAACAAAATACCATACTGATATCAACACTGATAGTGTCTCATATCTTTCCTTCTCTTAACTTGCCTGTTAAAAAAATTAGGGTAGCGATATTCTTTTCGTTTCTCTTTCTCTCTCTTTTCTTTCTTTCTCTCTCCTTCCTTCCTTCCTCTTCTTCCTTCTCTTTCTCTCTCTCTCTCTCTCCCCCCTCTTCTCTCTTTCTCTCCCCTGCTTTCTCCACTGCTTTCTCTTTTTTTTATTTGAGACAAGGTCTCACTTTGTCACCCAGGCTGGAGGGCAGTGGCGCCATCATGGCTCACTGCATCTTTGACCTCCCAAGTTCGAGCGATCTTCTCACCTCAGCTTTCCAAGGAGCAGAGACCATAGGCATGCCAACATGCCTGGCTAATTTTTTAATTTTTTGCAGGGATGAGGTCTTGCCCTGTTGCCCAGGCTGGTTCTTTTCTTTTTCTTGTTTCAACTGGTAAAATTTTCTTCAAACAAAAACCTTACTGGGACATTAATAATTTAAAAGATAAAAAGATGTGTTCCTGTTGACCAAGAGCTTCTCAAACTTTCTCCACTCTCTCCCTATTACTCCTCTTTCCTAACATCCCAGAAATACCTCTATGGAACCCTAATCTAGATATGGTAACACAGGTCTAGGGATACACCAGGTATTCTGGAAATAAATTATAATGAAGAAGTGATTCAGACATTGCTATATCTGAAATTCAGGAGGATGATCACTATGATGTTTCAGATTATTTCCAATGGTAAGATACTATAGTTAAATGATGCTTTATTGAGAGCTCAGCACCTTTAACTCAAACAGTTTATCTTCCTTTTCAGTGGTGATTTCCAGGCCATAAAAATTGAAAGGCTAACAGTGCCATTGGAAAGCAATAGAAAATGTCTCATACTGAAACACGGCCAGGCGCAGTGGCTCATCCCTGTAATCCCAGCACTTTGGGAGGCCGAGGTGGGCAGATCACCTGAGGTTGGGAGTTTGAGGCCAGCCTGACCAACATGGAGAAACCTCGTCTCTACCAAAAATACAAAATTAGCTGGGTGTGGTGGCACATGCCTGTAATCCCAGCTACTAGGGAGGCTGAGGCAGGAGAATCGCTTGAACCTGGAAGGTGGAGGTTGCGGTGAGTCAAGATCGCACCATGGCACTCCAGCCTGGGCAACAAGAGCGAAACTCTGTCTCAAAAAAAAAAAAAAAAAAAAAAGAAGATCTTCTCAATCTTATTTTCATGAAGACAAAGTAAACTGTGTTTTCTGTTTGTGTTCATTCAAAATTTTAAATCTCATCCTTTTTATTATATCAGGATTTTAAAAGGTCAATATTCAGTAAGAGGAGGAAGATTTGGCCATATTTTATGAAACCCTTGGGAGAAAGAGAGAGAACAAGAAAGAAATTTTCCAAGCAGTTGTATGGATGAGGTATTATTGTGTGGTGTGCATACTTGCAGCTGGTAGTAATCACTCCTCAACATCATATAGTTATTTCCCAGTATCAGATGTGAACACATGTGAGCCTTTTCCTTCAAGGGCACTTTTTGTTCGTGTTCTTGAATATAGGTTATCATTGTGATCCTAACCCACTTTTATTAGAGTCTGTTTTTAATCAAATGAAAGGTCTTACTGGACTTTTCTTGTGGGTAAAAGAAATGAACCCATTGAAAATATAGTAACAGAAATTTCTTCAGTAATTCATTTAGTTATTTTTCTAAATTTTTGGAAATACGACTTTGGTAATGTGTCCCTTTAGAAGCTGTTATTTGTTCACATGGATTTATGTATCTATTTACTGTAATGCAGTTAGCAGCTCAAGAAAGTGTTTTGGAGAAGACCATCATTTATCTCACATTAAAATAATCTTAATTAGCACCAAGGTGAAGGGTATTTTGCCCTAGCTTTGATTTTTTTTCCAGAAAATTTAAAAGTAATTTTAAGGTATATTTCAGCTTAATATCATTACTGTGGTAGGCTGAAAAAATGGTCCTACAAAGATATATTCACGTCCTAATCTGCAGAATCTGTGAATATTAACTTATATAGCAAACAAGTGAATGTTACATTATGCAGCAAAAGATGTGATGATGTTAAGGATCCTGAAAGGAGGGGCTTATCCTAGATTGTCGGGGTAAATCCTAAATGTGATCATAAATGTTTCTATAAGAAAGAGGAGATTAGACAAGGATATACAGAGGAGTAGATGATGTAAAGATGGAGCAGAGAGAGATGCAGCCATAAGCCAAGGAATGCTGACAGTCACCAGAAGCTGAAAGGGGCAGAAATGGATTCTTCTCTATAGCCTCTGGAAGGCGTGCAGCCCTGCCTAAACATTCATTTCAGGCTTCTGCCCTCTCCAGCTATGAGAGAATGAAATTTGGTTTGTGGTAATTTGTTACAACAGCCAGAGGAAACAAATATCATTACCTTAAGAAATAAAACATAATAAATGAGATTACCTAAAGGAAGGAGTTAAAAATTCTATTTCTGTGAAATGTTGACTGTTTTATATTTTTCAGGCTTTCTATACCATTGAATCCACTCTCGTCCCCAATTCCATATTGCATTTTTTGTTAAAATATTTCTCCCATTTATGGCCATACATGAAGAATAATTCTAATTTGCTTGGAAAGATCTGGATCTGTGCTTAAAATTTAAGGTTGTTTCTGTTATCTGAATTATGGAAGATTCTTTCTTTCTCTTCATTCAGTGTATGTATGTTTATGCCCAAGAAACAATATTAAACCTTGAAAGATTAGTGATTAGTTAACAAGTTAAGCATATCTTTTGCCTTCAAGAGATTTACAGACAAAGAGAAGGGTAATGAAAATAAAGAAACAGTTGCAAAACAGTGGGAAAATATTTACCCATTGCAACTAAAGATGTTGCTATTTTGATCAAGTTTTGTGATAGTAAGTATTTTATAGAATTCTTAAAAATAGTTTAACTTCAAGAAATTATTGAGTCGATATTGGATTCTTAATATAATTTTTTGTTCTTTCACTGAAAAGAGAAATAATATAATTACATAACATTTCTGGTGCTCTGAAGTTGCATGTGCTAGCAACTGTAAGATGCTAGTGTGAGAACGAAATCCTATTTTCTTTTTCTTTCTTTCTTTATTTTTTCGAGACAGAGTCTTGCTCTGTCACCGCTGGAGTGCAGTGGTACCATCATCGCTCACTGCACCTCGACTTCCCAAGCTCAAGTGATCCTCCCACCTCAACCTCTGAAGTAGCCAGAACTACAGGCACACACCACCATACCCAGCCAATTTAAAAAATTTTTTTTATTTTTATTTTTATTTTTGTAGAGACAGGGGTCTTGCTATGTTGCCTAGGCTGATCTTGAACTCTTGAGTTCAAGTGATCCTCCTGCCTTGGCCCCCCAAAGTGCTAGGATTTCAATTCTTATGGCAAATTTACCTTCTGAACTGTCCTGGGCAAGGCACCAAGTTCTAAGGAATGCC
The DNA here is from genome assembly GCF_000951045.1 of Mandrillus leucophaeus. Lineage (NCBI taxonomy): Eukaryota > Metazoa > Chordata > Mammalia > Primates > Cercopithecidae > Mandrillus > Mandrillus leucophaeus. Next base: position 3,958,877 of record NW_012101288.1, read on the forward strand.
TTAGCATTGAACTTCTCCCTTAAAAGTTTCAAGTCCTAGTACCCTTTCTTTGCTACATTATTCCAAATGTAGAATTTTTAGAAGGAACTTTAACTTATTGTTTGATTACTAGGTTGTCAGCAAACATATGCTATACATTCATTATGCTAGGTGCTGGGAAATTAAGGAAAATCAGGTGCAATGCCTGACAGAGGAAGGCTGATGAAAATGCATATTAAAACAAATTCCTTTCTTTATAGAGCATCTTATGAAATCTCAGGAACCATATAAAATTGACAATACTTAATTATTTTTGACCTAAAAAAACTGTGATTTCATATGTTCAGCACAATAATTAGTGGTGATTTGGCAGCTCACTGGTGAATTTAATTTGACTTAATGCAGTGTGCCAAACCTGGTGAATTTATTCAGGCAAGTTTTCAGTTTGTTTCAGTCATACTCAGCAGAAATAAGTGGTTCTCTTTTACTTCCTAAAAGGTCCATACAGACTGAACTGTACTTTTTACAAATACCTCCGAGAGATATTCAACTTTTAGTAGGCTGCAGTTTGAGAAAAATAAGATGGTCATCTCACTGAGTTCAGTTTCTTAATGCTATAGACCAGAGATGGACAAACGTTTTCAATAAAGGGCAAGACAGTAAATATTTTAGTGTTGCAGGCCATATGGTCTTTGTAGCAACTGGTCAGCTCTGCCATTGTAACACATAAGCAACCTCAGATCACACATAAGCAAGTGAGCATGGCAGGATTTCAGTAAAACTATTTATTCATGTGGAAATTTGAATTGAAATACTATTTTTAAATTCTTTTTCAATACTAGGTTCTAAGAAATTAAGCAAAATCTAAGAATCTAACTCTAAGAATAGATTATATACATACATGTATATGTATATATAATATATATTCAGTGATCGGTTTTATGTCTTATGAACAAAAAGGATTACTTATGAGGTGGAAGTAATTGGGTGTGAGCAATCCCTATTGTTTAGGAAAAGGAGCACATCCTTCTGAGTTGGATATTGGCCAACCAAACGGTGATGTGGGAAATCTTTTTTATTTTTTTCCTTCTTAAACAACTGCTTTTTCCATACGAGATAACTGATGTTTTCTCTTAAAGTGAATAGATGTTATACTACACATATAAAGCATGGACAGGGCTTTATGTACCCAGGGCTGTTTACTGATCCCTGTTCTAGAAACACACTTACTGAAATGTAGAGGGAACTCCCTGTGATCTTCTTTGGGGTCCATGAAAGATTAGTGATTAGTTAACAAGTTAAGCATATCTTTTGCCTTCAAGAGATTTACAGACAAAGAGAAGGGTAATGAAAATAAAGAAACAGTTGCAAAACAGTGGGAAAATATTTACCCATTGCAACTAAAGATGTTGCTATTTTGATCAAGTTTTGTGATAGTAAGTATTTTATAGAATTCTTAAAAATAGTTTAACTTCAAGAAATTATTGAGTCGATATTGGATTCTTAATATAATTTTTTGTTCTTTCACTGAAAAGAGAAATAATATAATTACATAACATTTCTGGTGCTCTGAAGTTGCATGTGCTAGCAACTGTAAGATGCTAGTGTGAGAACGAAATCCTATTTTCTTTTTCTTTCTTTCTTTATTTTTTCGAGACAGAGTCTTGCTCTGTCACCGCTGGAGTGCAGTGGTACCATCATCGCTCACTGCACCTCGACTTCCCAAGCTCAAGTGATCCTCCCACCTCAACCTCTGAAGTAGCCAGAACTACAGGCACACACCACCATACCCAGCCAATTTAAAAAATTTTTTTTATTTTTATTTTTATTTTTGTAGAGACAGGGGTCTTGCTATGTTGCCTAGGCTGATCTTGAACTCTTGAGTTCAAGTGATCCTCCTGCCTTGGCCCCCCAAAGTGCTAGGATTTCAATTCTTATGGCAAATTTACCTTCTGAACTGTCCTGGGCAAGGCACCAAGTTCTAAGGAATGCCTTAGCATTGAACTTCTCCCTTAAAAGTTTCAAGTCCTAGTACCCTTTCTTTGCTACATTATTCCAAATGTAGAATTTTTAGAAGGAACTTTAACTTATTGTTTGATTACTAGGTTGTCAGCAAACATATGCTATACATTCATTATGCTAGGTGCTGGGAAATTAAGGAAAATCAGGTGCAATGCCTGACAGAGGAAGGCTGATGAAAATGCATATTAAAACAAATTCCTTTCTTTATAGAGCATCTTATGAAATCTCAGGAACCATATAAAATTGACAATACTTAATTATTTTTGACCTAAAAAAACTGTGATTTCATATGTTCAGCACAATAATTAGTGGTGATTTGGCAGCTCACTATTGTCGGGGTAAATCCTAAATGTGATCATAAATGTTTCTATAAGAAAGAGGAGATTAGACAAGGATATACAGAGGAGTAGATGATGTAAAGATGGAGCAGAGAGAGATGCAGCCATAAGCCAAGGAATGCTGACAGTCACCAGAAGCTGAAAGGGGCAGAAATGGATTCTTCCCTATAGCCTCTGGAAGGCGTGCAGCCCTGCCTAAACATTCATTTCAGGCTTCTGCCCTCTCCAGCTATGAGAGAATGAAATTTGGTTTGTGGTAATTTGTTACAACAGCCAGAGGAAACAAATATCATTACCTTAAGAAATAAAACATAATAAATGAGATTACCTAAAGGAAGGAGTTAAAAATTCTATTTCTGTGAAATGTTGACTGTTTTATATTTTTCAGGCTTTCTATACCATTGAATCCACTCTCGTCCCCAATTCCATATTGCATTTTTTGTTAAAATATTTCTCCCATTTATGGCCATACATGAAGAATAATTCTAATTTGCTTGGAAAGATCTGGATCTGTGCTTAAAATTTAAGGTTGTTTCTGTTATCTGAATTATGGAAGATTCTTTCTTTCTCTTCATTCAGTGTATGTATGTTTATGCCCAAGAAACAATATTAAACCTTGAAAGATTAGTGATTAGTTAACAAGTTAAGCATATCTTTTGCCTTCAAGAGATTTACAGACAAAGAGAAGGGTAATGAAAATAAAGAAACAGTTGCAAAACAGTGGGAAAATATTTACCCATTGCAACTAAAGATGTTGCTATTTTGATCAAGTTTTGTGATAGTAAGTATTTTATAGAATTCTTAAAAATAGTTTAACTTCAAGAAATTATTGAGTCGATATTGGATTCTTAATATAATTTTTTGTTCTTTCACTGAAAAGAGAAATAATATAATTACATAACATTTCTGGTGCTCTGAAGTTGCATGTGCTAGCAACTGTAAGATGCTAGTGTGAGAACGAAATCCTATTTTCTTTTTCTTTCTTTCTTTATTTTTTCGAGACAGAGTCTTGCTCTGTCACCGCTGGAGTGCAGTGGTACCATCATCGCTCACTGCACCTCGACTTCCCAAGCTCAAGTGATCCTCCCACCTCAACCTCTGAAGTAGCCAGAACTACAGGCACACACCACCATACCCAGCCAATTTAAAAAATTTTTTTTATTTTTATTTTTATTTTTGTAGAGACAGGGGTCTTGCTATGTTGCCTAGGCTGATCTTGAACTCTTGAGTTCAAGTGATCCTCCTGCCTTGGCCCCCCAAAGTGCTAGGATTTCAATTCTTATGGCAAATTTACCTTCTGAACTGTCCTGGGCAAGGCACCAAGTTCTAAGGAATGCCTTAGCATTGAACTTCTCCCTTAAAAGTTTCAAGTCCTAGTACCCTTTCTTTGCTACATTATTCCAAATGTAGAATTTTTAGAAGGAACTTTAACTTATTGTTTGATTACTAGGTTGTCAGCAAACATATGCTATACATTCATTATGCTAGGTGCTGGGAAATTAAGGAAAATCAGGTGCAATGCCTGACAGAGGAAGGCTGATGAAAATGCATATTAAAACAAATTCCTTTCTTTATAGAGCATCTTATGAAATCTCAGGAACCATATAAAATTGACAATACTTAATTATTTTTGACCTAAAAAAACTGTGATTTCATATGTTCAGCACAATAATTAGTGGTGATTTGGCAGCTCACTGGTGAATTTAATTTGACTTAATGCAGTGTGCCAAACCTGGTGAATTTATTCAGGCAAGTTTTCAGTTTGTTTCAGTCATACTCAGCAGAAATAAGTGGTTCTCTTTTACTTCCTAAAAGGTCCATACAGACTGAACTGTACTTTTTACAAATACCTCCGAGAGATATTCAACTTTTAGTAGGCTGCAGTTTGAGAAAAATAAGATGGTCATCTCACTGAGTTCAGTTTCTTAATGCTATAGACCAGAGATGGACAAACGTTTTCAATAAAGGGCAAGACAGTAAATATTTTAGTGTTGCAGGCCATATGGTCTTTGTAGCAACTGGTCAGCTCTGCCATTGTAACACATAAGCAACCTCAGATCACACATAAGCAAGTGAGCATGGCAGGATTTCAGTAAAACTATTTATTCATGTGGAAATTTGAATTGAAATACTATTTTTAAATTCTTTTTCAATACTAGGTTCTAAGAAATTAAGCAAAATCTAAGAATCTAACTCTAAGAATAGATTATATACATACATGTATATGTATATATAATATATATTCAGTGATCGGTTTTATGTCTTATGAACAAAAAGGATTACTTATGAGGTGGAAGTAATTGGGTGTGAGCAATCCCTATTGTTTAGGAAAAGGAGCACATCCTTCTGAGTTGGATATTGGCCAACCAAACGGTGATGTGGGAAATCTTTTTTATTTTTTTCCTTCTTAAACAACTGCTTTTTCCATACGAGATAACTGATGTTTTCTCTTAAAGTGAATAGATGTTATACTACACATATAAAGCATGGACAGGGCTTTATGTACCCAGGGCTGTTTACTGATCCCTGTTCTAGAAACACACTTACTGAAATGTAGAGGGAACTCCCTGTGATCTTCTTTGGGGTCCATGCAGAAGAGCCAAGAGAATCTTTTAAGTTGAAATTTCCTAGAATCCTACCCTTTTAAAATTCTACTTGGAAGGGCTGCCACAAATGTTATTCTTTTAATATTCAGCAGGTTTTGTTCTTAGAAAGAGATACCGTTTGTTCTCTATGAGATATTCTCAGCAGTACTGTCCAGTAAGTGGAGAAAAGGTAACTGAATCAGAGAGGAAACTAAATCAAGGGAAATTTCATTTCCTCTCAAGCAGAGAAATACCAGGCAGTGTCAGGTTTTTCGCCTCCATTCATCAACACCTGTTCCAGATGAAGGTAGTGCTTTGAAGGTCAAATATAACAGAGGACTGGGCATCCCCATTGAGATCCAAGGACTTCCTCATACGTTGGTTTCCTCATTCTGGAAGCCCTAAACAAGATTAACTTGTTTCTTCCCCCCCGCCCCCCACTTTTGTCGTTTTAACTATTAATATCTACTGAACAATCTTTCATTTTGCCAGCTATAATCACAAACAGCTACAAGGTTGGACTGTTTATGCCCCTAACTTACAAAGATTTCATTCAGTGATTGATTTCATGTCTCATGAAAAAGAAGGATTACTTACAAGGTGTAAGTAATTGGGTGTGAGCAATCCCTGTTCTTCAGAAAAGTGGGCCCTTCATTCTGAACTGGACATTGGCCAACCAAACGATGACTTGGGAAATCTTTTTTATTCTTTCCTTTCTTAGATAACTGCTTTTTCCATGCGAGATAACTGGTGTTTTCTCTTTCATCCCTGCCTGAAAATCAAGCCATGTGCAAATTTATGGCACTTTATAGATGCTGGTTGGGGAAAGAAGGCAATAATGTCATTTCATCCTACTTCAAACAGAATAATGTGATTTCAGTAGGATGGACAAAGAACTCTAAGTCACACTCAAACTTTTTCTCTTGAATGTGTAAAAAATCCTAAATGAATTATTGGTTTGAGAATCATGAGTGGTTAATGTTATGGGTGGGGTCCTTTTCTCTTTTTCATAGCAGTTGGTTGCTGATTTTTTACATAACATGTTCTTTGGCACTACAACACCTGTTTTGAGTCAAGACTTCATCATTTACTCTGAATGACTTTCTTTATCCCGCTGTGCCTCAGTTTCCTCACCTGTAAAAAGCAGCAATAGTAACAGGCTGTTCTGAGGACAAATGAGTTGATTAATGTTCTTTGTGTAGTTTGCTGTTAATGATTATTGCCCCAAATATCAATATCTGCTAGTATTATCTAAATTACAGTCACTAAGTACATTCTCTTGGGAATGTGAGAATGCATATTGGCCCTTGATGAAACCCAGATTCTGCTTAACTCTTCTTACTTTTCCACTTAAATCCTATACTCTGGTCATAGAGGTTACTTAAATTGCTACACATTTCTGTGCCTTTATATTACTTGTATATTATTCCATTGGCTTAGAGACACTTTCCTTTCTTCAACTTGCCTAAAAATCTAATTCCCAGTTGCTTAGATAGCTTCTCTTTAAGACTGACATCCCAGCCTTTGTCTTTTGTCCCCCATTCTAAACTAGGTGTTCCATGCTCTGTGTAACTTCTACAGGAGCACTAATCATATTGCATTATCTATGTATCAGTTCCTTTGGTTTCTATACTAGGACCTCGTCATAGGAAAGGGCTGCTTTTCTTTTAGCTTTAATCCCTTAGCTTCTTAACATTAAGTCAAAAGTAAGAAGTTAATCTTATTACAGCAATTGATCAGTAAAAGATGATTCAATATAGGGCCAGGCGCAGTGTCTTATGCCTGTAACCCCAGCACTTTGGGAGGCTGAGGCAAGTGGATCACGAGGTCAGGAGATCAAGACCATCTGGGCTAACACAGTGAAACCCTGTCTCTACTAAAAATACAAAAAATTAGCTGGGCATGGTGGCATGCACCCGTAGTCCCAGCTACTTGGGAGGCTGAGGCAGGAGAATCACTTGAACCCGAGAGGCAGACTTTACAGTGAGCCAAGATCACGCCACTGCACTCCAGCCTGGGTGACAGAGCGAGACTCTGTCTCAAAAAAAAAAAAAAAAAAAAAAAAAAAAAAAGATTTAATATAATAGATAAAGTTTGAACTGTAAATAAAAGCTTGGAGAGATTCCCTCTTTTTACTCTTAGCTTTTGTACACTTATTCAAGGAAAAAAACAAAACAAAACTACAGTCAGGAGGAGATATACAATCAACCATGTTCTGGTTATACAATCTGTCCAGAAATTCCTGTAGTCTGTTAGTTTCCAACTACATTGGTTCCATCTTTTTCCCTGTTACTGCATTCAGTGGTATTACATGCCTGGCTTTGTGTCACAAGAAAGTGAGTAAGTGCTGAGGAAAATGTGGGTATAAGGTAGCTTCTCTGTACAGCCCACTTCTTGGCACTGCCTCAATTATTTTGTTAGAAGACATCTAAGAGGCAGCAAGAATCAGAAATGAGGTAACATGAACAGATAATTAAACCAGAGAATTCATACTTGTCCTTCTAACATAGGCAAGTCAAATATCCAAGTTATATGACCTGCAACACACAGGCATAGCTATGTGTTATTGTATCATTATGAACCAGAAGTGAAAAAGCTGGTTCTTATCCTGGCGTTGTCACTTCCCAGCTGTATGGATTGTACAATGTTGTCCTTTTACTGCCAATTTATTCTCTTCACAATAGGATTGATTATACTAAGATCTGACATGCCTTTCATCTCTTTGTCAGAATGTCTAGATAAACAGACCTGGGTCAGCTCTTTGATAAAAGGTCTTACTCCTACCTAGTGTGTTCCCAAGCTAAATCCTTTGTTTCTACCCTGCGTCCCCAGGGGAACTCAGTCTGCTTGGGAAGCCGTGAAACAGTACATTTTTGGGACAGCACTTCAATCAACAGGACTGTTTCTAGCTTTAAAAAGCCCATATGAAACATAAAGGAGGCCCTGGATCTGGGCACGCATTATCCAGGACAATCTGAATTTTCAATTTGTATGCATTTCATTTCCTTAATCAAACAACTATAGGATGGGATCTATAGTAATCACTCCTCAGAAGGAAATCCCCCAGGCCTTGTTTCTAACTATGAGAAAAACAGGTCCACAGCAAATAAGCCCACTGTGCTTCTGCAAGCAGAAAAGTGGTAGAAAGCTGTTGCTAAAACCCTGGGCAATCCATACAAGTACAAACCACTGGTGTAAGTAAGATCCAGAAAGGGAGCTGAAATGAGTCTAATTAAGAAAGAAATTTCCCATCTTCTAACAGAAATACTCTTGTTCTTGATGAACTCAGTGTTCCTTGCTCCTCCTTTCTTAATTCTGGGCCCCAGAAGCCTAGGCGTGGTGGAAAAGTGTATATGAATTAAGAGATGACGTTTGTTGTCTATTCAATCAAAGGTACATTTTAGAACCACACTTATTCCTTGTGTTAATTAGTGGGTGCTGCTCCTTCCTTTCTCCTCCACTCATTTTTTTTCTTTCTCTCTCCTTCCATGGTCCATTGCACGTGTGTATCTATCTCTCCCATAGCTCTAAGGGACCGTTATACTCTTTCACTCCCAACTCTGAACACCCACTAAGTCCCCAGTTCTGAACTCCACCTATTCTATGTGCTAGATATGAATGATGCAATAGTATAGCTGAGGTTAAATTGTCAATGGTAGATAAGAGTCTAAGGCATCACATTTTTCAAATATCAATAGCATTTCAGTGAGAATAAGTCATGACTATAATCTGTGGGGTAATATTTGCTAACATCCAATGATCAAATTGGCAGGTCTGTATCCTGCCTTCAATAAACCTGCCCTGCCCCTGTGTTCTACCCTAGAGACCTGAGGTCTTCATTATTTCAGATCACTACGGGCTGTCATCTACCATTGTAGACATTTACTTCCATATCAAGGAAGGAATTTTTGCTATAAACTATATTATGTGAAATGGCTCATACTGATAATAAATTGACCAAAGACAAGATCTTCAATCCTTCCATCTCATCCTTGCTTCCTTCTTCTCTGTGCCCTCCCTCCTCCATTTCTGCAATTTCTTGGCACTGTGTTTAGTGAAAACATTCCTTCTACTGGACGTGTTGAGAGAAGGATGAAGATTCATTCCAATCTGGCTCCCAATGTTATTAACAACCAAATTGTCCCTAAACACCCTCACTTTCCTGCTCTGTTGGTGATTATCAAAATCATTGACAAACATTGGCTTAGAACATCTTCATCCCATTGGACAGATCCAAGAGGTGCATCAAACAAAAATAAAACTTCTTGCTTTTGGCAGACTCAAACCTATTTTGGAATTTTCAGAATGCATTAATGTGTATAGGATTTTTATTTTAAAAATACTACTTATGCTCTGTTCATTCTACATGGTATGAAACTTTGTTATTACTGCTCTGGGGAAAAGGATAACATGTTGAACTTAGTTTATTCCTAAGAGAGTCAAATCACCAGACAGATAGTAAAGGAATTGATTCAAATATATTTGGCGGAAAGAAGACCTTTGTAACCCACCTCCCCCATGTGCCTGCAGTTGCGAAATCACCCAGCCAGAATGAATGGGAGGACTGCCTCTCCTCTGGGTGAGACATCATCATGGTGATGTCTGGATTATATTAACTATTCCAAGAGAACATTCACTCCCTGTCTGAAACAGAAGTAGAAGCATGGTCAGATTGTAAACACTTAGCACAGGAGAAAAGTCCAGAGATCCTTAAGTCTCCAGCCACCCTTTAGGAACTCACTGTCTGGCCACAGTGGGATTGATAGGCAAAGTGAAGAAGTGTGTGTTACCTTCCTTACTTTCACCCTAGGGTGGTGTCCTGTCTCTCCTGCTGGCTTATGCCTGTAGAAAGTAATGAAAAAATGTGTAATGGCAAAGGGACCACACCCTGACATTTTATTTCACCATAATTTCATAGCCAACTTGGGACGGTGAAAAACTTAAAAAAAATAAAGTCAAATTACGTTACACTCTAGGTCATTTTGTGGCTCTTTGTCTCTATGCGGCAAATAAATAATAGGAATGTGAGAAGCAACATGTCTGTTTTTTTTATTTTTAAGATGACACACACAAAATAAACCAACATTTTGGTCAACATGAACTTTATTGGGGTCAACTAGTTTTGTTTCCCAGGGGAGGCTTCAATAACACATCCGCTGCTAGACCTTTAGCCCTCGCTACAGATTGTCAGGTTTTCCTCAACCTTTGGGAAAATACATGTTTCTCTAACAATCTACCTTATTTTCATTAATGTATTGATGGAACTAGGTAATTTCTATGCTGGCTCCAGACCTAGAAAATTATAACATGTTTAAGTAGTATACATATGGTTAAATTTTTTACCCTAACTAATAATTTAAGAGATTAATCTCATTTATATTCTCTCCTTCATTTGGCTTAAATAAAAATTATAACTAAATTAATATTTGTTTATTAGAAAATTTTATTTGAAGTTCTGTACTCTCTATAAAAAGAGTTAAGCTTTGGGAAAACTAGGTCCTGATATCAGAGTCTCTGTTTCCTAACATCCAAGATTTGTAGAATCAGGTTGTTTATAATGCAGGTAACGATAATATATTTTTTTAATTTCTGAAATCATGCAAAAAATGAGAGAATGGAAAAAGACTCCATTCTCGAATGACCAATCATAACCATTAAAATGGAATAATTATCAAGGAAATCAGAATTTAAACTGGGATTGTAAGATTTTATAAGATTTTAAACATTGGATTTACTTCAACTATAAACAAGCAGTATTGGAAATACTAGGAAGCAGACTTAGTGTCAGTAGTATTATCAGGACTTTGAAATACCAGTCAGATAGTTCCTGGGTATAATTCATAGTACTAGGCATAGATTTTTAAATACAAGTTTTGGTCTTTATATTGTAAAAGCATTTGGCTAGGAAGATAAAACATACTTATAGATATAGAGTATGTCTATATCAATCTATCATATCTATATCTATTATAGATAGAATAGCACTGCGAAAGTTCTCAATGAATAGTCACAAAGTATTGTGGGAACTGAGGAGGAGGAGAAACATTGCAATGTGATGACCTTAGCAAGGAGATATAATTTGAATTGGGCTTTGACTGTTTGGACTTTGAGAAGAGAGAAGGAGAGAGAACGCACCAGGCAGGGAGTAAAACTTTGGAGACTGTAGTGAACACAACATAGTAGAGAGACAATAAACAGCTCAATATTACTGGTGACAGAGGTCAATGGAGACTATGGGAACCACATCTAGAGAGATACTTTTGGAGAGCCTGCAGTACTGGGCTAAGAAATTAGACTAGAATATTTACTTAATAGAAAATGAAGAAGCATACTCAACAGTACCAGAATTATGTGCACCCAGATCAGAGGAATATAGATGCAAAAAGCGTGGGTCAGATTCTCGGGAGAAAGATCTCAGAAGTATCATGAACAAATCTTCACTGATATTGAACCTCCCATTTTTTAATTCATCTTTTTGTCCTCATTTCATCTGAGCTGACCCTTTCCTGGAGTGTAATCCACAGCTTGCAGTCCATGTTTCCCTTTCTAGACTGAAAGCTCTTTGTGGCTAAGACTCAACATCAGTTTTCTTTGTACTGCTAGTTTGTAGCATGCTGACACACGTTGCATACTCATCCATTTGTTAAGTGAAGGATTGATTGAATGAGTGAACAATTAAATAGGGAAATTCTAGATATTAACTATTTCAGTTAATAGAACTAAAATTCCATTTTTTACCTATACAGAAAATGGCACTATCTTCGATTCCTCCCTTTGTCGTGTTTCTCACATCAAATTTGTCACTAAATCCTGTCATTCCAAGCTGCCTGTCTTAACATCTGCCCTCACCTCACCATTGTAATTGCCGATCTCCCAGTTCAAGACTCACTTTTACTTCCTGGTCTGTTGTTACTTATTAGAGACTTCTCTAACATTTAGTGGTGTGAAACAAGAAACATTTTGTTCTCCGCATGATTTTGTAGGTCAAGTATTTAGGGAAGGGCTCAGATGGACAGTTTGTGCTTGGAGTCGCTCTGTCATTTGGTGCTGTAGTCATCTAAAGATACAACTGGGTTGGACCTTCCAAACAGTGCACTCACACAGCTGACTGTGCCCAGGAAACTCAGCTGGTGCTAACAACTAGATCATCTGCACAGCACCTCTCCAGCGTGATCCGAGGCTTGCCAGAATTCATACAGGATTGCTGGCTTTCCTCAGAGCAAGTGTCCCTAGAGAATAAGGCTGAAGCTGCATGGCCTTTGATGACCTTTTCTTGGAAGGCTCACAGGATCCTTCCGCCATACTCTATTGGCTGAAATGGTCACAAGCTGCCCTGATTAGAAGGAAGAAGACAAAAGACTCACTGCTAGATGAGAGAAATGTCTACGACTATTTAAGCCATATTTTAGAGCAGCCACATTGTCTATCGTGACATTATGCTCTGCTGACTTCTTTTGCAGCCTATTCTATTTTTATTTATCCTGTATGCTGCTATTACTATTACCTTCACCTTTAAGTTACTTTTAACAGTGTTATTTGCTCCTTAACAGCCTTCAGTACATCCCCATTTCTTCTGAATAAAGAACCAACTCTTAATTTCAACTCAGCTTTCCAGTGTTTTCTTCCACTTTTTAAGGCATTCAACCTGTGCTAGGCCCAAACTTGCTGCTTCCTAGAAATACATTCGCTTAGGCTTCGCGGTGGCTCAGGCCTGTAATCCCCGCACTTTGGGAGGCTGAGGCAGGCGGATCACCTGAGGTCAGGAGATCGAGACCAGCCTGGCCAACACGGTGAAACTCCATCTCTACTAAAAATACAAACTTTACAAAAATTAGCTGGGCGTGGTGGTACATCCCAGCTACTTGGAGGCTGAGGCCTGAGAATCACTTGAACCCAGGAGACAGAGCTTGCAGTGAGCCAAGATTGTGCCATTGCAGTCCAGCTTGGGCGACGAGCAAAATTCTATCTAAAAAAAAGAAAAAAAGAAATAAATATATTTGCTTTCCTGCTTTTTTTATTTTTGTGGATTTTTCTCTTCCTCCTTAGAGTATAATTCTTTATACCTTCAACAGCTGACATTACATTTACTCTTCCAGACCTAACTAAAAAACCCACTGCTTCATAGAAAACCTCCTCAATCTACTTCCAAATTGAAAAACAAAGCAAAACAAAACAAACAGCAAACCTCTTCTTTCATCTACTATAATATTTTTCTTAGCCTCCCTTTGAGCACTTTCTACTTGCACCTAGCATTGTTGTTCTTTTCGTACCTGTCTTAATCCTTCTTATTAGATTGTGATCTATTTAAGACAGAGATCTTATTCAAATTTTAACAGTAACTGAACTGAAAGTTTTGCCTTAAATGGATAATCCTTAAAGAAGTGTTCATAATAAGTGCATGCTATTATTATGAATAACAGGAAAACAAATGCAATGGGGAATATAACTGTAAGGTGAATTCATCCTTTCAAGTACTAATTATATATTAGTACTGCAACTGTTGATAATTTTTACAACTGTTTTATTGATATCTAGGGATTCATTACTTATTCTTTTCTTTTGCCTAAATTTAGAAGTTTTTCATAATGAAAGGTAAAAAGTAATCAATGTTGTGCCAAAGGAACATCATATGTGTATTAATCCCTTTAACACTCATTAATTCAGTGCCCACTGTGTGCCAGAAGTGTTTTAGACACCAGGGATATGGTGGCGAAGCTTAAGTTCTAGTATGAAATAGCAAACCATAAGAAATAAAGCAAATAAAGAAAAACAAAACCACTGTGCTTGAAGCTTGAAACAGGAGAATATGAGAAAGAATGAGTAGGTAGTCACTGGGTAGTTAGGGAAGGCCTCTCTCAGATCTGAATTACAAGAATTAGAGGCATGTGAAGAACATTCTTGGCAGAGGACACAGCTACAACCAATGACTTAAAGCAGGAATGGGTTTGACGTGTTGAAAACCCTGAAAGGCCATTGATTTGGAAAGTATTCGATGACAGGGAGTGGCTCTAAGATGAAGTCAGACAGACAGGTGCCAGGTCATTTGGACCTTTGGGAGGATAATGATAAGGAGATTGGGTTTATAAGGGGGTTTTCAATTTATAACTAAAGATTCATTGTTCTGAACATCATGAAGAATTATCTGTAAGACATAATTCTGAAATATATCCTCCATCTACATAGAAAGAGATTATGCATGTAAGTTTAATGCCTTCTAATTAAAATATTAAAAATGGGAGAAAAAGTCTATTTTTATGCTTTTACATGAGCCTAAGTGTTGGATAAGAGGGAAAGAATTAGGAAAAGCAGTATATGTGAAATAGAGCATGTAAATAATCATTCTTCATTCTTCATGGATCCAGAGTCATGTAGCAGAATTAGAAGTAAAAACCTAAAATAACAATGGATAGAAAAAGAGAAATTGGCAGCCAGGCGTTTTGGCTCACGCCTGTAATCCCAGCACTTTGGGAGGCCAAGGCGGGCAGATCACGAGGTCAGGAGATTGAGACTATCCTGGCCAACATGGTGAAACTCCCTCTCTGCTAAAGTACAAAAAAAAAATTAGCTGGGCATAGTGGTGCCTGCCTGTAATCCCAGCTACTCGGGAGGTTGAGGCAGGGGAATCTCTTGAAACCAGGAGGCAGAGGTTGCAGTGAGCCGAGATTGCGCCACTGCACTCCAACTTGGCAACAGAGCGAGACTCTGTCTCAAAAAAAAAAGAGAAAAAAAGAAAAGAAAAAAGAAAAAGAGAAATTAAGCCCAATGTCCAGATGTTTTATCAACATTACACCAAGCAAGCAGCTATTGTGAAACAAGTTATAATGTATACTCCAGTAACCTTCAAGGAATTGTAGGCACTAGGTTTCCAAGAAAGTGGGGAATTTTAAGTTAATAGTCTTATTTATGAAGGGTGAAGTAAGCTGGGGGAGCCTCAGATATTGAGTGATTTCCCTTGTGATTTCTCTTAAGTAATTTCAGATTTTTAAAGACGTAAGTGTTTCCTATTTAGTAATTCTTTGATCTGTACTTAAATTTTCACCATCATCATTCATTTTATTAACTAACTGATTAATGAAAGCACATGGTAAATGACAGATACTCAGTAAATGTTAGCTTCCCTCCTTTCTTGCTAATCACATCATTTGGTTAATTTGGAAAGCCATTGAGTGTAATGTAGGCAGATAGACTTGACCTTGAATTTTAGCACTTCCCCTCCTCACTGTGAAATCCTGGCAGTAATTGGTTACTCTGCCTGCTCGCAGCCTACCTAGCATTCACTTATGAAAATGTTCTGTACGAAAAGTGCTCTTTCTTTTTACTTTTAAACTAAGTCAATCCAAGCAATCTAATTACCTTTGGTTTACCTGGCATAAACTTGAATTTATTCGTTTACAACTTCTCATTTTCTCAGTTACTTTCTTCTTCTTCTTTCTTCTTTCTTCTTTCTTCTTCTTCTTCTTCTTCTTTTTTTTTTTTTTGAGATGGAGTCTCACTCTGTTGTCCAGGCTGGAGTGCAGTGGCACGATCTCAGCTCAATGCAACCTCCACCTCCTGGGTTCAAGTGATTCTCCTGCCTCAGCCTCCTGAGTAGCTGGGATTACAGGCGTGTGCCACCATACCCAGCTAATTTTTGTGTTTTTAGTAGAGACATGGTTTCACCATGTTGGTCAGGCTGGTCTTGAACTCCTGACCTCAAGTGATATGCCCGCCTTGACCTTACAAAGTGCTGGGATTACAGGCATGAGCCACCACGCCCAGCTTTCAGTTACTTTCAAGATAAATAACTTAACAGAAGCCTGAAAACAGTATTATCAGACTTTATTACAGTTAAAATGAATAAAAACAACTTCTTATTTGTTTCTGTGTAGAAAATGGATCTCTTTTATGTTTTAACATAGTTGATTTCCATTTCTTACATTGTTTGTCATTCAAACTGAAACATGCATAAAAAACACATCTCCCATATCCAAAAAGGTTGATCTAAATGATAAATAAATTGCTTTAGTCCTCAACTTCACTTTTCTAGTAGCTAGACATAGAAAAAAACATATCTATTAAAAACAAACAAGCAAACACATTTTACTTTCTATTGTGGTGGTACTTAATCATTGGGCCATGAATTCTTCAAAAATACATTGCCAAATTATTATCACTTGATGCATTTATTTTTGCTGTAACTAAAATATATCCCATTATGGCAATATTTGTTAACTGGAATACAGAGCTGAATGGGAAAAGGTCGGTGTTAGAAGGTGCAAACATTTTGTTTCATGAATCTGTATGAGAGTACTACCTGCCAAAGCAACAAAAATTCATGCTCAAATTGTGATGTATATTGAGCAGTGACCAAGCAAGTAAATGAATACATTTATAGATTTTGGTCCTTTGTTTTTAACTGTAAATTCTTTTATGTATGCTATTCAAATTCCCAGTGTTGGAAAATATTCCAGGAACACACAAAAGGTGTAACTCCTTGCTTTATCATTATACCCTTGGTGACATATCAAATCTTTGCTACTTGATCCAAAAGGCCATCTCTCCATATAGATAGATGCAGTAGTCTCCTCTTTCCCTCGGTTTCACTTCCTACCATTTCAGTTACCCATAGTCAACCATCATCTGAAAATGTTTAATAGAAAAGTCTAGATTTCTGAGTTTTGAATGCATATCATTTTGGGTAGTGTGATGAAATCTCCCATTGTCACACTCCATCCCACCCTGAATGTGAATCATCTGTTTGTCCAGCAAATCTACACTGTATGTTCTGTCTGCCAGTTAGTCACTGGCATTGTCTGCTCTTGACATCCAACCATCAACATCATGGTTGCTCAATGATTCAGGATCACCTGAAACAAATGATGCTTCTTGTGAAGTACTGTCGGAAGGTCAATCATAGCCTAACGCTATGGGTCAATAGTAGCCTAACACTACATCACAGTGCCTATGTCATTCACCTCACTTCATCTCATCACTTAGGCATTTTATCATCTCACATTATCACAAGAAGAAGGGTGAGTATAGTGCAGTAACATATTTTAAGAAATATAAATAACATACACGTAACTTATTACAGTATATTGTTATAACTATTCTAAACCATTATTATTATTGTTAATCTCTTGTTCCTAATCTATAAATTAAACTTTGTCATAGGCATGTATGCATAGGAAGAAACATGGTGTATGTAGGGTTTGGCACTATCTGTGGTTTCAGGTATCTTCTAGGGGTCTTGAAACATATCCTGCACTGATAAAGGGGGACTACTTTAGTCCTTTCATCACTTTAATGAATAATCATACTAAAATTCTAGTAGGCCAGGGGCAGTGGCTCACGCCTGTAATCCCAGCACTTTGGGAGGC
>NW_012101288.1:3978124-3979699 GCF_000951045.1 Mandrillus leucophaeus
TACTCCGTCTCAAAAAACAAAAACAAAACAAAACAAAATAAAACAAAATTCTGTATCTTTCAAAATTCAAGCTAAAATGCCAGGGTTAGATAATGTTTCTTCAGCATATAACAAAATATACAATTCACAACATACAATATACAATTACTTTTCTAAAAATTAAAACAATCAGTAAAAGCTAGAAAGTATGTAAAATACAATCATTCTAGTAAAAGTTGAAAAATTGAAAAGTTTCAGTCCAGTGCCTTTCACGTTGATTGTACTTTTTGCCAACTACAACTAAATTGTTTCTTTTTTCTATATTGGAGATTAAATCAAACAAATCTTTAAGTCTTCTCTTAAGTTCTGAAGATTTGTGGTACAAACACATAAACTGTACACTATCTCTATGACTGTTACGCATACACATCTCTATAGTTTTGTACAAACACCCCTTCCATGGCCTGGTCTTCTCCCTTTGGTTTGCTCAATATTTGGAGAAGGGTCCTCCTGTTCATCTTCTACTAATAGAACCAGTCAAGCCATTTTGTGTTGATTTCCAGCAATAGACTGTATAGTCTCTTCTTCCTTACCTAGAGAAGTAAGAAATTTGATGTTTATTTTAGAATTATCATCTAGATAAATAGATATTTTTCTTGGTGACATAGATATATCTCTTGAATAATTATGAAACAACTAAACAACCCAAAAAATAAATGTATGTGATTATATGATTAATCTTACCACTTCTATAAATGGTAGGATTTATAAGTGATTAAATCATTGTTTTAATAAGTGATGAATAGCATAAACTCACCATTCTTAGCCAGACTAAGAATATATTTATATATTTATGTCGTAAGACAACTTAAGAATTACCATGAATGCCTATTCTAAATATTAGGAGTTCATGGTCATTCTTAAGTTGTCTTACTTAAGACATAAATATATGAATACATATCTTACGTATTTATCTTATCTTATGCCATGGCCCTTTTCTATACAAAGCTCTCTGTGTTTCATTTTCTGGGTGCAGAACTTCTCCAGGAATGGAATTGAAGTCTATTTCTCTCCAAAGTTCTGATCACAGTGAATGTAATAAAAAAATAAAATTATTGAACACATGGATCTAATAATGAAACACTTGACAGGCATTATAAAATAGCATGAACGTATATGAATGTTTCATTTTGCTAATGAACTAGATTTCTGAAAGATTCACTAGTACTTCTTTAAATGTGGATTTAGGCTATTACATTGGTCGGTTGAAAAAAATTAACAAGATTATATTTTTTAAAAAAGTAATTCTAAAACCTTACAGAAGAAAATCAGGAAAAAATAATAAGAGAGCAATCATACGCTGGTTAAATAAATTATAGAATAACCATAAAATAGACCACTAAGAAACTGTTTAAAATGATGTATTTCTATGTGACTGGACATGGAATGATGTTCATTATATATTGTGAATCAAGGTTAAAGTTTCAGGAAAATATACTTATTGCAAATGCTACCCTTTCATTTTCTCAGACCTTGGGATTGTCCCTGAGTCTTCTCTTTCTCTCACATTCTGCTTTCAGTATTTCAGGAGGGAAT
>NW_012101288.1:3982643-3984975 GCF_000951045.1 Mandrillus leucophaeus
GAAACCCCATCTCTACTAAAAATACAAAATTAGCTGGGCGTGGTGACGCATGCCTGTAATCCCAGCTACTTGGGAGGCTGAGGCAGGAGAATGGCTTGAACCCAGGAGGCAGAGGTTGCTGTGAGCCGAGATCATCCTATTGCACTCCAGCCTGGGCGACAGAGGCGAAATCCAATCTCAAAAAAAAAAAAAAAAAAAAAAAATCCTAGTAAAGCAAAAGTACATTGCTATAGTTAAGTGCAGACTCATTACATACATCAATATGTATCAATAACTAATAATTTAGTCATTTTCTTGATGTATTCCCAAAGACATAGTTACATATTCCTAGAGTGGTGATTTTTGTGCTTTCTTCTGTGTGCATGGAATGTTTCCATAGATACAGCCAAATGTGGTCATCTCTTTTACTTTCTATGTTCTTCCATTTTCTTGTGTACTTCTTTTTAAATAAACTGTGCCTAGTTTATTTAGAAAAATATGTATTCCACTTATTTCATAGTATGCTTTTTGTCTTCATAAAGCAAAACATTCATGTGCCCACCAGGACAATCAAAATTTTCCTTTTGTTATTTTTATTTGCCGGGAGAATGGATTTCTTAAATTTAATTTTCAGATGATGATTAGCTTTTTCAGCAACACAATCACCAATTCAAACTGCCACTATTTATTGAACACCTATGTACAGTCCTATGTGCTAACCTCAAATCTTCACTGTTCTTACAATAGACATGCTTCTCTTATTTTACATAGGATGGATCTTTGTACTAAGAGAGGAAGTAAATGCACCTGAAGTCAGGAAGTTGATAAGTGGAATTGGAATCCAGGTGTCTCTTGCTTCATAGCCTATACTTTTGCAGTATGCCATACTTCTTACCTGTAATATAATATGAATAGTTAATAATTATCTATTTTGTATGTTGTACCTATATTCTTCACTGGATTATAAGATTATACTTGGATCTATTGGGTTGATTCAAATGACACATTTCGGGAGAGAAAATTTAATATGGAAAAGAAGCAATTTCAGTTGCAATTTTTGCAATTTCATAAATCAAGAAAATGTTTTGTAATATGTAATCACATGATGAAAGTTACTTTTTTGCCAAAATAGATCATCTGTTTCTCTCCTAATTTTTTTTACTCATCACCTATTTGTCACATATCTGTAGATATGACCAACAGAATTTTAAAAGCAGCATTTAAAACATAACTTACACAAAGATGCTTATCTCCTGATGACTGTTACTGTCATTTTTACTGAATAGACAGGTAGCATGGAACTATTTCAAGGTTGAATATAAAATAGAGCCAAGAGCTTTGTCATATACTTGATTTTTTATAATAAAGCATATTATCTATTGTGAAATAACCTCAAACAGTCTACATTTTTAAATCTAAATGCAAAATGGACAATTCTCCCTTAAACTTGTTTCATTATATTTCAAAGAGTTTAATACAAAATTCTATAACAGGCTGAGCACGGTGACTCAGGCCTGTAATCCCAGCACTTTGGGCTGCCAAGGCAGGCAGATCACCTGAGGTCAGGAGTTTGAGATCAGCCTAACCAACATGGGGAGACCCCATTCTACTAAAACTACAAAAATTAGCCATGCGTGTTGGCATGTGCCTGTGATTACAAGTACTCAAGAGGCTGAGGCAGGAGAATCGCTTGAGCCTGGGAGGCTGGGGTTGCGGTGAGCGGAGATCGCGCCACTGCACTCCGGCCTTGGCAACAGAGCAAACCTCCGTCTCAAAAACAAACCAAAGCCGGGTGCGATGGCTGAGGCCTGTAATCCCAGCACTTTGGGAGGTCGAGGCAGGCGGATCACAAGGTCAGGAGATCGAGACCATCCTGGACAACATGGTGAAACCCCGTCTCTACTAAAAATACAAAAATTAGCTGGGCGTGGTGGTGGGTGCCTGTAATCCCGGCTACTCGGGAGGCTGAGCCAGGAGAATGGCTTGAATCCAGGAGGCGGAGGTTACAGTGAGCCAAGATCATGCCACTGCACTCCAGCCTGGTGACAGAAGAATACTCCGTCTCAAAAAACAAAAACAAAACAAAACAAAATAAAACAAAATTCTGTATCTTTCAAAATTCAAGCTAAAATGCCAGGGTTAGATAATGTTTCTTCAGCATATAACAAAATATACAATTCACAACATACAATATACAATTACTTTTCTAAAAATTAAAACAATCAGTAAAAGCTAGAAAGTATGTAAAATACAATCATTCTAGTAAAAGTTGAAAAATTGAAAAGTTTCAGTCCAGTGCCTTTCACGTTGATTGTACTTTTTGCCAACTACAACTAAATTGTTTCTTTTTTCT
>NW_012101288.1:3986285-3987519 GCF_000951045.1 Mandrillus leucophaeus
TCAGGAGGGAATTGTTTTCTTTGGTTCCACTTTCTTTTTTTTTTTTTGAGACAGAGTCTCGCTCTGTCGCCCAGGCTGGAGTACAGTGGTGCAATCTCCGCTCACTGCAAGCTCCAACTCCCGGGTTCACACCATTCTCCTGCCTCAGCTCCCCGAGTAGCTGGGACTACAGGCACCCGCCACCACACCCGGCTAATTTTTTGTATTTTTAGTAAAGACGGCATTTCACCGTGTTAGCCAGGCTGGTCTTGATCTCCTGACCTCGTGATCCACCCGCCTCAGCCTCCCAAAGTGCTGGGATTACAGGCGTGAACCACTGCACCCAGCCACTACTTTCAAAATATATCCAGAATTTGCTGTTGTCTCACACCTCCACTGCTACCACTCTGATCCATGAAACCACCCCTCTATGCAATAGGCTCTTAACAGTTCTCCTTTCCTTTGTCTCTCTTTAGTCTGTTCTCAATTTAGCAGTCAGAGTAATTTCTTTAAAACAAAGGTCATTATCATGTTTACTGGTTTGCTCAAATCCTCCACTGGCTCTCACCTTATGCAAAACTAAAGCCAAAGCTCCTACAATGGAGTACAAGTGCTTCCATGATCTAGTCTCCTATTATCACCTTGTACTTCTATTCTTGTTCTATTCTTCTAGTCTCAGTCTTGCTCCACCCATTTCTTTTCTGGCCCTAAAATATGCCAGCCATTCCACCATAGGCCTGTTTCATATATCTGGAATGATCTTATACCAGATATCCATGTGGCTGGCTGGCTCACTTCCTTTACGTCTTTCTTCATATGTCACCTTTTCAGTGAAGCCTACCTCAATCACCCTGTTTTAAAATTGCAACCCATGTTCCCAGACTCATCCCTAACAGGCCCCTTACTTAAATATTGATTCTTTAGTTTCCCATAGTTTTAGCCACTCCTTATTAATATATTATACATTACCTTTTTATTATATTTATTATTTAGTGTCTTTTTTTCTCTAAAGAAAGTAAGCTTTAAGCCAGGCATGGTGGTGCATACCTGTAGTCCCAGCTACAGGGGAAGCTGAGGTGGGAGGATTGCTTGAGCCCAGGAGGCGGAGCTTGCAGTGAGCCGAGATCACGCCACTGCACTCCAGCCTGGGTGACAGAGCGATACTCCGTCTCAAAAAACAAAAACAAAACAAAACAAAATAAAACAAAATTCTGTATCTTTCAAAATTCAAGCTAAAATGCCAGGGTTAGATAAT
>NW_012101288.1:3988834-3989578 GCF_000951045.1 Mandrillus leucophaeus
GTGTTCACTATGAGTTAAGAATAAGATTCAAAATGCGGAATGGAACTTTTAGCGCCATCCATCTTTCAGACTGCATTTTATCCATAATTTCTGATGAAACTATACTTTAACTTAGCATAATTCAATGACTGGGAAATCTGTGTAGACATATGTGCATGATAATTGTGTATGTACTTACATTCGACAAGTTCATCATGCCGTAGGTAATATTTATGATTCCTCTTCCAAAACAGTGGCAGCCTTAAATGTAAGGGAGAAATATAAGTAGTAGATAGATTGAAGGTGTCATAAGAATCTATCTTTGGCAAAATATGTTTGTATTGGCTTATCATAGTACCCCAAATAAGCAGAGATAAGAACTGTCTGCAAGATTACTGTTAAAATTCATTTGTATTTTCTTGGAGGGTGAATCCTGGAGCATATCAGAGTTGCATTTTATTCTGATCAAACAACTAGCTATTTCCTAGCATTATCTTAAAACAATAGCTCATAAAAAGGGTAAATGTTATGGATAAAGAGAAGAAAATTTAGGAAGAAAATGTCAGGCATTTGGAAGATGGCAGATAAGAGTGAGGCTGGTGGCAGATAAGAGTAAGGCTGGTGGGAGGGGTTGTGGAAGAGGAATAGTGATGCTGTTGGGGAAGAGGAGAGTAGCTCAAAGTCACTGGCTGCAAAGAGCTTGTTAAGAAAAACCCCAAATAGGCCAGGCGCGGTGGCTCACGCCTGTAATTCCAGCACTCTGAA
>NW_012101288.1:3989753-3995831 GCF_000951045.1 Mandrillus leucophaeus
GATCACCTGAGGTCAGGAGTTCAAGACCAGCCTGACCAACATGGTGAAACCCCGTCTCTACTAAAAATACAAAAATTAGGTGAGCATGGTGGTCCATGCCTGTAATTCCAGCTACTAGGGAGGCTGAGGCAGGAGAATCGCTTGAACCAGGAAGGGCGGAGGTTGCAGTGAGCCGAGATCACGCAGTTGCACTCCAGCCTGGGGAACAAGAGCAAAATTCCATCTCAAAAAAAGAAAAAAATTAAAAAAAATAAATTAAAAAAATAAAATAAATATTGTGCTTTATTATCAGCCCTCCAAAAGCAAACATGATTGCATTTCTTTCGTTCAATTATTCATTCATTCGTCCATCCACTCAGCAAAATTTCACTGAGCACATACTGTGTCTAGAGCACTGGAAGACAAGAGTACATTTGTAGAAGATTAAGACACAGCATGTGCCTCTGAAAGAAACCAGAGTTGGAAATTCAATGAGTTCAAGTGTCTGTTGCTTCCTGCCCCCAGAGCAGTCCTTGTCAAGCTTACTTGGAGCTCTCCCTTCATTTCCTGAAGGGACTCAGCCAGTCCCAAAGCTGCCAGGAGCATACAGTGGTTTACACAATCTGACTCCAGCCTGCTGGAGCAGCTCACGTGCCCAGCTGCTTGGACGGCGACACACAAGGCAGCTGTGCAGGCCCACAGGCCTTGCTTGGCCACCCAGGAGCACTCCCTGGAGGGGAGAAGCCAGAGCTACAGCCCACCTGGCTACTGCAGGACACTGAGAGGTCAAGCTGGGAAAGGTCTGGAGTCTACAAATCATCACCCTCAATGCTGAAGAGCACGAGACAGGGCATTTGGCGGGGGGCATTCTGAAGTTCAAAGCTAAACAGTGTTATGGGCTAAGACTGGCATTTAGCTTCTTCAGTCCTGTTGTTTGGCATGGGGAGGTGATTAAAAGATTGGCTTTGGACAAACATAATGCTCAGTTCAAGTAGAAGCCACTGCGCAGCTTAATATCTGTGTGACTGTAAGTGAGTTACTTAACATCTGGGGTTCATTGGCCATATCTGTAGAATAGGGAAAATAATAAAACCAACCTCACAGAGCTATCAGGAGGATTAAAGGAAAAACATGTATATCAAGTAATCACTGTATTTCACAGAATATAGTAAGGTTCAATACTACTGACCTTATTGATCCAATTTTTATTCTATTTTTTTCTGGTGGGGGGAGAAAGAATCTCACTTTGTTGCCCAGGCTGGAGTACAGTAGCATGATCATAGTTAACTGCAGACTCGAATTCCTGGACTCAAGGGATCCTCCCACCTCAGCCTCTGAATAGCCAGGACTGCAAGTGTTTGTCACCACACCTGGCTAATTTTTATTTTATTTTTTGTAGAGATGAGGTCTCGCTATGTTGCCCAGACTGGTCTTGATCTCCTGGCCTCACGTGTTCTGCTCACCTCAGCCTCCTAAGCACTGGGATAACAGGTGTGAGACACCTCACCCAGCCTATGTTTTTATTTTAAATCTTCTAGTTTCTATACCTGCTCTCCTCATTCTCCTGATTTATCCTAATGTTTATTAAGGACCTATTTCTTGCCAGACATTTTACAGGATACTGAAAACTACAAAGGCAAAAGGGGTATTTCTCCTTCATTCTATGGGCTCTCAGACTATTGAGAAGAAAAACACCCCACGTTTATTGTGTGCCTACTATTTATTAGGATTTGAAAGGACTCTTACGAGTCTATCATATACATAGACATATCCAGTGTTCACAGCAACCTCATATATAGGTAAAGGTTATTGACAGTTTACAGATAAGATGGTTGAGCCTTGCCCTCAGCTAGTATGGGGTAAAGTGGGATACAGTAGAGCTTTATAAGCCAGAACAGTGTAGAATTAAATCCTGTCTCCTCCTCCTCCTACTAAGTATATGGCCTGCTGTGACCTCATAGGTACTCTAAGCCTCAAGTTAATTGAATCTAAAATGAGGATAGTAGCTAGTTCATTAGGTTTTTCTAAAGATTAAATAGAATCAAATACCCAGTACCAAACCCAATTTTCAACACAAGGATGACACGAAATAAATACTATTGTCATCACATTGTGAGAACTGACATTTGAATGCAGCTCTGACTTCCAAACCCCAAAATGTATCCTCCTATGTTTTAGGTGTGAGCTCTTTCTGCAACTAAAGTGTGTGTTTTTGCTTTTAAAACTCAGTTTTGATTTCTGACAAGTGGGAAGAGAGATATCTGTGTTCACTAGGGTACAGGCTATATTGCTGTATCAAACAGGTACAAAACACAGTGGCTTAAATAAGATAGAAATGTAGGTCAATGTTGGGTCACTTTTTGCTCTAGGTTTCAGCCCACAGGAAGACAAAAAGAGGACAAGCAGAGGGCAAACAGCATTCTTTAACCAAGTGACATGAAAGTTGCATACAGCTGGGCTTGGTGGCTCATGCCTGTAATCCCAGCACTTTGGGAGGCTGAGGCGGGCAGATCATGAGGTCAGCAGTTGGAGACCAGCCTGAAAAATATGGTGAAACCTCATCTCTACTAAAAATACAAAAATTAACTGGGCATGGTGGTGGGCACCTGTAATCCCAGCTACTCGGGAGGCTGAGGCAGGAGAATGGCTTAAACCCAGGAAGCGGAGGTTGCAGTGAGCCGAGATTGTGCCACTGCACTCCAGCCTGGGCGACAGAGTGAGACTCCATCTCAAAAAAAAAAAAAGAAAAGAAAGTTGCAAATAATGCATCCACCTGTATTCTAAAGGTTGCATTAAGCTGCAAAGGAGGGTGAGAAATGCAGTCTCCAACTGGATAGTCTAATATGTCCAATAAACCATATCTATGCAAGGCAATTTGAGAGGAAATAAATAATAATTATATCTGGGGAAATATAATGCTGATTTTAAGTTATATTAAGCATATTACACTCCTCTAATTATTTGTTTGGTTTTCCTTTTATATATAATTAAATGAGTTGACCAGCAGGGTTACAGGCTTGGCAATGTTTTTCTAATTTAAGTCTATTGCATGCACACTTTAAGACACAGTTTGGATTGAATCTCCTGGAGTCCATGTTCATCTACTACTGCAGATATAACTAATGTCTCTCTCCTCTATTTTTTTTTCTTTTTTTTTTGAGACGGAGTCTCGCTCTGTCGCCCAGGCAGGAATGCACGGTATGATCTTGGCTCACCACAGCCTCCGCCTCCTGGGCTCAAGCAATTCTCCTGCCTCAGCCTTCCGAGTAGCTAGGTTTATAGATGTGCACCATTGCGCTCAGCTAATTTTTGTATTTTTAGCACAGACTGGGTTTCACCATGTTGCCCAGGCTGGTCTTGAACTCCTAACCTCAGGTAATCTGCCCACTTCAGCCTCCTAAAGTGCTGGGATTATAGGCATGAGCCACTGCACCCAGCCCTCTCCTCTATTTTTAATAATCATTAATGTTTTATTGCAGGTATCTACTTAGAGGCTTTATTAATCCGTTCTCATGCTGCTATAAGGTCATACTTGAGACTGGGTAACTCATTAAGGAAAGAGGTTTAATTGACTCACAGTTCTGCAGGGCTGGGGAGGCCTCGGGAAACTTACAATCAGGGCAAGGAGGGGAAGCAAACATGTCCTTCTTCACAAGGTGGCAGGAGAGAGAAAAATAAGAGGCAAGTGAAGGAGGAAGCCCTATATAAAACCATCAGATCTCACGAGGACTTTCTGTAATAAGAAGCATGGGGGAAATCACCCCCATGATTCAATTACCTCCCAACTGGTCCCTCCCATGACACATGGGAATTATGGGAACTACAATTCAAGATGAAATTTGGGTGGGGACACAGCCAAACCGTATCAGAGGTCTATCTTCTCTCCTTGAATCTCCTCTTTACGTAGGTCAAAATACTGCTTTACATACCTTATTATCTCCAGGCCAAGTAGCAGGTCTGGCATACATAGAAAATCAATGCTAAATAAATTAATAAACTAAAAAAAAAATGCATATAGAAACTTCTGAAATGGTGCTTGATGTATTGATTGAGTACATGTTAGGGGGCATTGTTAGATGACAGTGGATGATAAAAGAAGAACAGATGACATCCCCCTCTACTCCTGCAAGTGTGGACTGTAAATATATTCAAATGTATTTGTTCCCACATTGGGTATATTCTTGATTCTATGAGATGGATAAAAGCATTTACTAAATTACACAGCAAATAGTAATCCTTGAACAACTTCAAGGTCAAGAAATGTATAGTTCTTTGTGATATGAAAGGTTTTAATGAAAGACACGTTTCCTTCTCTTAGATATCTGCCACATTTGTTCTTACTCCTCACTGAATCTTTGACAGGTCTGTAATTCAAGTAAAGCTTGATCTTCCTGAAACCGTTTATGAGAGCTTAAAAGAGGTTTCTCTCCACTCTCAACAAAATGAGCTAGATTGCTGATTTATTGCACTTTTCTTTCTTTACCTGAAATTTCAATATTTATTTATTTTTAAGAAGCCTCTTTTAATATTTTATTTCCCTGGCAACCTGTCTTAATGTTCCTTTCTTTTCATTTTTCAGAAACATCTCTTTTCTTCACTGTCTCCCAGCCACCCCAGTTACCACTTGCTTGAGTTTCTTTTTCCCAAATTGCTGCCTTTTGTCTTCTCAGCTACAGTATAATGCAATGTCTTCTTCTTTCAAACGTTTTGACCTCAAACCAAATAAATTTCAGAGAAAGCTCACATGTTCCTCATCCTGTTGTAGTATTAACATATTCTAGATCCATAGAAATTGATGCATTACGATTTATTTACAATAGCCTGCATATTTAACAAATCTAGCTAAGAGTGCTTAACACATCTTAAACAATTTCAAAGGAGACATAGAACACATAAAATCTGTCGGCTGTTTGTAAATCTGGCAACTTTATTGGTTTTGATGAATGCTACTTAACATAAAACATACACATTCTGCTCAAGTCAATCTTAAAACAAACTTGACTCATTTATTCTTAGTGAAATTTTCTAATCAAATATATGCTCTTCAGCAAATAGCCTTTCTAAAAATGACTGCTATGTAGTAAAGTTCAGTAAAATGTTCTATGTGTCTATACATTGTCTATCAATTTTGCTATGTGTTGTCTACATTCAGACACTACATGTGTCTCAACTGTGAGTTACTGTGCCCTTTTTTTCTGTCACTGGAACCTAGAAATATTACTTACAACATATATCCTCAATAGAATAAAAAAAACCATTCTTTTACTCTCTCAACTAAGCATCCACTGCATGCCAGCATTATGCCAAGCACTGGTAAACAAAGGTGAATAAAATGCCACCATCTTTGCTCTTGTGAAAGGGAAATTAATCTTGGGACCCCCAAATCACTAAGCCAAGGGAAAAGTCAAGTTTGGGTTTATGTCAGGCAAACGTGCCTCCCATTTTATTCCTAAATAAGTTAAGCTACAAAGGTAAGAAGTTACATACCTCCCTCACTATTTGCCCACAAGGAAATTCCTTGTGGACAAAAGACAGACAGAACCCAAAGTCATCCCTTTGAGGATTACCTGAGACAAACGTATATCTGATTGCTCCCTTTGCCTATTGCTTATGTAAAAATGCAGATTTACTGAGCCAGACTAAACAGTGTATTCAGCGGAAGGCTGATCAAGGATTCAAAATAATGCAACCTTTTGTCTCTTATCTACTTCTGGAAAACCCCACTTCAAGTTGTCCCTGCTTACTGGACCAAACCTAGGTACATCTTACACATATTGATTGATATCTCATGTCTCCCTAAAATGTATAAAAGTCAGCTGTACCATGACCACCTTGGGCTTATGTCACCAGGACCTCATGAAGCTGTGTCACAGGTGCGTCCTTAACCTTGGAAAAATAAACTTTCTAAATTGACTGAGACCTGTCTCATACATTTTGGGTTCACACTCTCAAGAAGTTCACAGTCTAACTGGGGAGAGAGAGACAATTGCAGTCATTGTCAGAAGTTGCCTAAAAAATGTATTAAAGTGAGCCGATCCAAGACTTAGATGGCCTAGGCACACATCTAGATCTGGGCAGTAAATGTTATATATATATATA
>NW_012101288.1:3995971-4011836 GCF_000951045.1 Mandrillus leucophaeus
CATGAGCCACTAAACCCAGCTAATTTTGTATTTTCAGTAGAGATGGAGTTTCTCTGTATGGGTCAGGCTGATCTCGAACTCCTGACCTCAGGTGATCCATCCACCTCAGCCTCCCGAAGTGCTGGGATTACGGGCGTGAACCACTGCGCCCAGCTCCAGAGAGTAAATGTTCTTAAAGACAAGTGGTTGTTTTCTAGGCAAATAAAACTAGTATGGAGTTGAAAACAAAGTACAAGTCTGGGAGTCTAAACACTGTAAAAAATGTAAACAACATTTTTTGGTAATTTAAAAAGGTCATAAACATTTAAAAATATCATACCATTGATAATTTAAGGCTAGTTTGCTAAAGTGAGTAACATGTTGAAGTTGTGAAATTCAGTGAGTAGCAAATAAATGGCCAGAGTTGATTTTATACTTTTTGCTCCTGAAGCAAAGTTTTTCATACCTTAGATAATCCTCAAAATGTATGCACTTCCTTGACATGGTGTGTAAATGCAGAGAGTTCACCATAACCTGACTTGGTGCTATGGAGTTAAAGATGCTTGTAATAACCCCTGGCTACTTATCTCCCTTTATGCAACGAGTATGGACCCTGAAATCAGACAATTCCAAGCAAATATAGTGTACTTTTATCAGAAGAGTAATCTTGGGTAAGTACCACAAAAGCACTGAGATCCAGGGTCCTCAAAGTTGAGAGCGATCCAAGAGTAACCATTTCAGAGAGTTATTGTGAGAATTAGATGAAATCAAATATCTGGTGGCTCATACCTGTAAAACCAGCACTTTGGGAGGCTGAGGTGGGAGGATCACTTTAGGTCAGGAGTTCAAGACCAGTCTGGCCAACATGGTGAAACCCTGTCTCTACTAAAAATACAAAAATTAGCTGGGCATGGTGATGCACGCTTGTCATTCCAGCTACTCGGGAGGCTGAGGCACAAGAATCGCTTGAACCCAGGAGGCAGAGTTTGCAGCGAGCTGAGATTGCACCACTGCCCTCCAGCCTGGGTGACAGAGTGAGACTCTTTCTCAAAAGAGAGAGAGAGAGAGAGAGAGATCTGTATTAGCCAAGATTCTTCAGAGAAACACAACCACGAGTGGAGACAGCTTTACTATAAGGAATCGGCCCATGGGATGATGGTGGCTGACAGTTCCCAAGATCTTCAGGGTGAGTTGGCATGCTGGATAACCATGAAAGCCAATGGTGTAGTTCTAGTTCAAAGGCTAGCAGACTGGAGCTTTAAGAACAGCCCACATTTCAGTTCCAGTCGAAAGGCAGAAAAACTAATGTGCCAATTTGAAGGCAGGCAGGAGTAATTCTTTCTTACTTGGGGGCGGGTCAGCATTTTTGTTCTATTCAGACTTTCAAATGATTGGGTGAGGCCTATCCACATTCGGCCCACCCACATCCGTCTACTAATTTAAATATTAAAAACAGCCTCACAGGAACACTCAGGATAATGTCTGACCAGATATCCAGACACCTTGGGGCCTAATCAAGTTGACACATAAAAGTAACCATTATAATAGCTGGGGTTCATTTTCTAATGATTGAAATGAGGCTTCATAAAAATCTCGAATAAATGAAACCATAATATACACAAAGAAAAAATGGCTTCCTCAATTAGCAAAACATAAATAATTATTTCCGGAGAAGCTGAGGATCATTATGGCAGAGTGAGCTACTAAGAGTGAAAAGGAGGAGGTGATTTCAAAAATTCACAATAAGAAAAATACAGACTATTAACACACTTTTCCCAAAAGTGAATAGAGCACACAATCACCACCACAACCACAAAATGAGAAAATCAGCTTGTGGCCCGCTCAAAGGACAACTTTCTAACCACATACTGGGATGCCTGATGAGCCATAATTCTAGTGGTAATCCAACATGGAAATGAAGGAAAAAATCCTTGTGTTTGATGCTGTATCTCTCAGTAGACTGCATTTAACAATTTCTGTAAGGGAGCAGATAAAAACAGAAACCACAGAGGAGTGTCAAAATTTAATTTTCCTCAGAGAACTAAAGGCAACTCTTTGAGAAAAAGAAGCTATAGACGTGAATGTGGCGTGAATTATGTTTTCTGATAAATCCCATCACTTTGACTTGCTTAAGTCTGAATTTTTTTTTTTTTTTTTTTTTTTTTTTTTTTTTTGAGGATGGAGTCTCGCTCTGTCGCCCAGGCTGGAGTGCAGTGGCGCGATTTCAGCTCACTGCAACCTCCGCCTCCCGGGTTCAAGCGATTCTCCTGTCTCAACCTCCCAAGTAGCTGGGACTACAGGCGCGTGACACCACGCCCAGCTAATTTTTTGTATTTTTTGGAGAGAAGGGGTTTCACCGTGTTAGCCAGGATGGTCTCGATCTCCTGATCTCATGATCTGCCCACCTCGGCCTCCCAAAGTGCTGGGATTACAGGCATGAGCCACTACGTCCGGCCAAGTCTGAATAATTTATACTTATTGAGGGCCTGCGAGTGCCAGGCATTATGCTGACTGCTGTCTCATTCATATAAAAACACTGTAAGGTCCATGAGGGTATATCTATCTTACAAATGATTATGCTGGACCTCAAAAATGAAGGTTAATATCACATATCTAGAGAACACTGCATCTGGGATTCAGACCCAACTCCTCCTATTCCAAAGTCAGAAGACTTGATAGCCCTAGGTATTCTTCACAGTTGAGGCTTGGTTCTTGCATGGAGTAGGAAAAATCGAGGTAGCAATCAGCATAATGGGCCCACCAACCCTCACCCCAGAAAACTGACTACTCAAAAAATTATAATTGTCTAAAAATATGGTGGTTGTAAAATATATATATAATTGTTGTTAGTAAAATTACAATAAATAATAATATCTACTGATACTTCTTTCTGCTTTCAGGTAATTTGAATTACTGTATGATTACATTTATGTAACACTCTTTAAATGACTAAATTATAGAAATAGAGAAGAGATGGGGTTGCCAGGGTTAGGGCTGGAGTTGAAGTGGGAGTGGGAAAGGGAGGTAGGGGTGGTTATCAGAAGGTCAACATCCTGTAATCCCAGCTACTTGGGAGGCTGAGGCAGGAGAATTGCTTGAACCCAGGAGACGCAAGTTACAGTGAGCTGAGATCGTGCCACTGCACTCCAGCCACTGGGGTGACAGCGCAAGACTCCATATCCCTCTCAAAAACCAAAAAACAAAACAAAGCAAAACAAAAGGTCAACATAAGGTATCCTCTGGTGGTGATGGCATTGTTTTGTATCTTGACTGTAATGATAGATACATGAACCCACACATGTGATAAAATTGCATTGAACTAAATGCACACATATACATGCACACACAGAGACAAGTGAGTACAGGTAAACTGATACAACCTGAATAAAATTATTGGAATTTATCAACACCAAATCACTGGCTGTAATATTGTGCTGTAGTTTTGCAAGATGTTACCACTGTGGAATACTAGGTAAAGGGTACATAGGATCTTTCTGTATTATTTCTTCTAACTGCATATGAATCTATAACTATCTGAAAAAAAGGTTAATTAGCAAACGTGTTACTGAACGTCCATTATCTACCTTGATGACTAGTATAACCTCATGAGATAAAGATACTTTTCTAAGCCATTTCATGCATTTTTAATAACACTTTGGACTCTGACCAATTTCCAAATAGACTCTTCTGCCTTTTAGAAGGCCAGTAACTAATCAGAACTACTGGCTCCCCTATGCCGAGATAAACAAGTTAAGCAAATGTGGATGTATTAGATTTGTCATTTGATGAATGAAGAAAAACTTCTCCAGGAAGAATAGGAACAGCTTGAGTGAGTACAGTTTCTTGAGCATGCCCAGGGGGAAAATGAAGCCATTGTTATCTGATGTGACACCTAGGGCAGCCTGCCTGGCAAGCCCACCACCAACGAAGACTGTCCTTAATGAGAGTCTGGGATCAATTAAGGAAAAGTGAACTTCTAACCTATGTGAACTGTCAGGGTTGAGGCCTGGCCTGGCTGATCTCTGTGTTTCCAGAGGTTAATCACAGCGCTCCGCGCTGACAAGGGCTTCCCTTCTTTTCCTAACTCTAGGTACTAAATTGTGCCCTCTGAGGCCCCAGAGAGGAGAAAGTTCCCTTTCCCTCTATTTCTAAAGTAGGAAAATAAAAAAGATAAGTATAGTTTTGTGCAAGAGTGTTTGCCTCATATCTAGAGCAGTGACTGGCATGTAGTAGGTGTTCAAGACATTTTTTATCAAATAGTAATTTCAGATAAACCTTAAGAAAAATTCCAGCTCACAGCTCCTGATCTATAAACCAGAAAAAAATCAGCCATCTGTTCAATGCTGACTATGTATCAGATGCTGTCTTTACATATTTAAGTACCAGTCATTCCTTTCAAGTATTCTTACCATAGATGGTATTTTTAATGTCCATTTAATAGATGAGGGCATTGAGGCACAGTCAGATTGAATAACTACCAAGTCACACAGCTGATAAGTGGGGGATGTGGGAGGATATACAGCCAATACAACCCCACCATTTGTGGTTAAATCACCAGCCTCCCTTGCCTCATAATTTACAGAGAGTGAATTCATTAGGCAGAAATATGTATTCAAAAGTGAAGGCATCCTTCTCGGTTTGGAGCTTAACCAAAATTCTCATAGAGAATGTAAAAACGCATTCTAACAGCTCTTTTAATGTTTACAACAATTCTATGATGTGGAAGTTATCAACCCTCGTTTATAAATGAGCAAATGGGGTCAAAATGGTTAAGTGGCCTGAAGTGGTAACCCATTTAGTAAGTGGTAAATTCTGTCTCCTGAGTTTTATCTTCTAAACCCAGCTCTTGGGTTTACTATATAACTATTGAATCTTGCATTTCAGCATCAACCTTGCATCAGCAAGAATTCTAATTCAGTTGTAAGAGCTGACTCCAACTAGTTTAATTAAGCTTGTTGAGGGATAATTTGCTCGTCTATAATATGAAGCTATTATAATACCTGCACTTTCTGTCTCAGTGGGTCGACATGAAGAAAAGATGAGATGATGCAAGTGAAAACGTTTTGTCAACTGTAAACTAGAAGGCACTTTCAATTGCCACTATGATTATTATTTTTCAGAATCATTTTACTTCCAGGAAACAATGCCAGAATGGGAATCTCAATGGGTTTTAATGTTGGGATATTATACATTCGATTCTGAATTTATTTATTTTTGTTTCATTCATTCACTTGTTCAACAAGTGGGTTTTGAGCAGTTATTTTATGAGACACACTATACTAGACCCTGTAGAAAAATGGCTGGGCGCGGAGGCTCACACCTGTAATCCCAGTGCTTGGGAGGTTGAGGCGGGCGAATCACTTAAGGTCAGGAGTTCGAGGCCAACATGGTGAAACCCTGTCTCTAGTAAACATACAAAAATGAGCTGGGCGTGGTGGCAGGTGCCTGTAATCCCAGCTACTCGGGAGGCTGAGGTAGGAGAATTGCTTGAACCCAGGAGGCAGAGGTTGCAGTGAGCTGAGACGGTGCCACTGCACTCCACCCTGGGCGACAGAGGGAGATTTTATCTCAAAAAAAAAAAAACAAAAACAAACAAACAAACAAAAAAAAAAACAAGAAGAAGAAAAAAAGTAGTACCACTGTAGATAAGTATTATCTGTCAAATTGTAATCATACAGAAACCATGTCTTATTCACTGTTAGTCCTTTCCATCATGATGTCAAATCTTAGCTGGTGCCCAGTAAATGTTGGTTAAATGCAGAAGAAAGTGTTAAGTCTCAGGGTTTTTTCCTCCATTTGAAGCTTATGATGCTGTTAAAAGGTAATGAGAAAATGTCATAAGTTAAAAGAGAGGTACACATTAAAAATTTGGTGGATTAGAGTTATCCAGTTGATTCTATGGAAAAAGTTATATTTACCCTAGATAATAAAGACCTGCCTGATATCCTTAGTTAGCCAAATAGCATTTTAGAAAGGTGATTTTCAAACTTACTTTCATCAGTGTGCCCCTGTGCCCAGAGATTCTGTTCTGATTCCTTAGGCCTGGCAGAGGCCAGAAAAACTGTGTTTTTAAGAAGCACTGCAGGTAATTCTTAAAATCAGGTAGCTCTGAAGAACAATGAAGTAGAAAAATAAAGTTCTTAAATTAGTTCAGGTAAAATTGTTGAAAAACTTGTTCTAATTGTAAGATTTAAATTCTTCTTCCTCTCATTTGCAAAGGTAATCTTCTAGAGACTAGAAACATCTGCAGTAGAATCTTCCAACATTTACATAGGTTTAGGTATGCAAGGTTAGTATCAGCACTCATCCAATTATGTGCTGAGTTTGACTCGGTCATTAATTTCTACTTCATAAACATGATTACAAATGATACCAATGATTACTTACTATTATACCTACCTTCACCTCTATCTATGTGTTCTGTCCCAAACGCGCGCGCGCACACACACACACACACTCTCTCTCTCTCTCTCTCTAACTAGGCAGTGTGCTAGGCTGTGGATATTAAGAGATAAAACAGTCTCAAGGATTTCACAATCTATGCATGAAGTCAAACAATTTAAATCAATTACTGTAATTACAAGGACAATGATGGGGTTATGCAGAGAAAGAAGTCTGTGACTTCCCAGTATACTACTAATGCATGACCTTGTAAAATCACTTAACCTTTGTTTCAGCATCTCTGCCAGATTGGGTTGGAAGAAGAAATGGGTCCAAAAACTAGAATATTCTGTGTGATGATGTTTTAAAATGGCTAACAATAAGTGGTGATTTGGAAACAAGACTAAACGTTTTCTGTTTGGTCCTACAGATGTCATTTTACAACCACTGCATGGTGGGCACTGAATTTCTTGGCATCTTTGGAAACAACCACAACTTCTCTGTAGGCAGACATGTATTCCCTAGTGCTGTTTTTTCAATAACATTTATTTTAACAATAATATGCTTAGTCTGCCGTGCAAGCACAGCTTCACTGATTAGGCAACCAGCCCAGTCAAACATTGTTTGGGGATATAATTATAACTACTTAATTGTTGGACAATCTCATAATAGCTGCAAAAGAATCCCAGTTTGTTTACACACAGCAATTTAAAACTTGTTTCTTCTGCTTATCCTTTTTCCTCTTTAAAGGAGAAATCTGGATAATTCAATTCTAGCCTGAAACCCCGGAGTACAATTAAGGCCCCTACAAACACATCAGGACTAGGAGACTCCCTTTTGGTTAAAGTTAAGAAGCTGTTGCCATGATTTGTTTTAATTTGATAAACAGAGAGAGCTGTTCTGTTCTGAGACCTCTTTCCCCTCACTCAGAAAGGGGGTGTTTATGTACAGCTGTGGGGAATTACTCACAGGAGGTTTAAACAGTGGAAAAAGAAAACATCCTGTTTTTTTTTTTTTTTTTTTTTTTTTTTTTTTTTTCTGGACCCACCCAGCCCACCAAGGTTTACAGACTCAGCCAATGGAAAGATAGATTATGGTTCACTGAAAACTCCCCTTGGAAAATGGAGACCCAGCCTCTATCAAGACAGCTACAAGATCTGAAGGACTGACAAAGCAGCATTTGCTGCAACGGAGAGATGGCAAATCAGAATGCTTCTGAAAGAGCTTTGCTTCAGAGATAGCTTTCAGATTAGATACTGCCACAAACAGAGCCTCAGTGACCAGGAGTGTGTTAAAAATGTAGGAGGGGGATGAAAACATAAATTGCACTGTGATTTCTGCAGAGTCACTAAACCCCGTCTTGTCCAACAAAGAACAAAATCTAGATTTTTATGTTGTGTGGTTGTTAGATAAAAGATAATATGGTCTCTTTTTTCACGTTTTTCCTCAACTCATGTAATCTTTTTCCTTGCATTTTATTTAATTGACTTTGTGCAAAAAGAAAGCAGTGACTTCAACTGAATCAGAAATTTAGCTTAATATTGGCAGAGTAACTTGTTGAACAATATGAAATAAGTGGTTAAAATTGTAATAAGTCAATCACGAGTTATACTCTTATTCTATCAGATTAAACATCAGAATCGTGATTTGTTGGTTATTCTTAAATATAGTAGGTTGTGTCCCACTTGAGAGAAATCACATTTAATATGAACAGAATGGATTTTGAGCTTTATATGTCTTGAGAAATGTATGTTTCTTCTTTCTGTCTGTATTACTTTTCAGTTTTCATGACTTTTTTGAGAAGTGTCATGGGATAGTTATAAGATGATTTAATAAATGATAAATACATTAATAGGTGTATATATTATTTTGAGAATAAAGAATTAAATTACATTGTTTTGGCCAGGCGCGGTGGCTCACACCTATAATCCCAGCACTTTGGGAGGCCAAGGCGGGCGGATCACAAGGTCAGGAGATCAAAACCATCCTGGCTAACACAGTGAAACCCCGTATCTACTAAAAATACAAAAAATTAGCTGGGTGTGGTGGCGGGCACCTGTAGTCCCAGCTACTTGGGAGGCTGAGGCAGGAGAATGGCTTGAACCCGGGAGGCAGAGCTTGCAGTGAGCGGAGATTGCACCACTGTTCTCCAGCCTGGGTGACAGAGCGAGACTCCGTCTCAAAAATCAATCAATCAATCAATAAATTACATTGTTTTGTGGCATCATATTTTAGTGACTACGATTAAAAAAGCAAAACCAACAACAAAAAAGACAATAATTAGAAAATTTTATGTTTGTTTCCTGAAGCGAAATTCAACAAAGTATCTTCTATCAAAATATGCTTATGCAAAGCTATCCTTTCAGAAAAAAGTATTTCAGAAAAACATATTTAAAGATGATTCCTTTATGCATAACTTAATTAAATTGAGCTTTCTTTAATCTACATTGATTGAATGTAACAGTTCAATAAATGATATAACTTATAACTCTTGATCATTAGTACACCAGCTTAAAATATTTTCTTCAAATTGTCTCCTATTTGAAGCCAATAGTTTAAGGACAAAATTCTTAATTCGTCTCAGTCTTTCAGCCACATTTGACTCATCAAATAACCTGAAAATTCATTACTGTTCACTTGCATGTTTTTGTAAAGTGGTGTGAAAATAAACTTAAATCAATAATGTAAAATCAATTTTATTCACCATTTAAAATTTTCATTGAATATTGGAACCAAATACCATGACTCTACTTATTAATAGTAAACTCAGTTGCTAGGCCATGTATACATGATTTGCAATTTTAGGTTCTAAAATGATACAAAAGAAATTCTTGTATTGAACAACTGTTTTTTTGAATAAGTCTCCCAGGATTAACCTGGGTGTTTTTTCCTTAAAACATAACTTCCAAAAATAGGACTACGCCTATTTCACATGAATGGGTTTTGTTCCTTAAAGTATATGCAATCATTAGGTAGAGATGAACTGAAATCAAATGTAATCAGCAATAATGGTTGTAGAACACTCATAAAGTAATTAGGACTATCCATAATCCTCCACTTAAAATGGATTGCTCTTCATGTAATTCATATTTTTTAAAAAAGAAAATATATGCATTGACACATATATATGACACAATTGGAGAAGCTCATTTATAAAAACAAAAGTTATCACTGCCAAGAGATTTTTCCAGAAAAAAAAAAGATTTTTTTAAATGTAAATTAGCCAGTAAACAGGGAAGATACTTACTCAGTTTTCTAAGGGAAATAAAATCAGCACCTTAACTTTCAATTTTTGGGTCTTTTGCAAATAAGAACAAAATGACTTCCAGAAAGAATTCTTCTCCTTTTTTTCCTTCTTTTATCTCTATCTTCCTTTCTTCTTAATTTCTTGATAAACTTGTTTTCATATTTGTATATGCCATTATTAAGTTTATTTTATTTATTTATTTTATTTTTTGGAGACAGAGTTTCACTCTTGTTGCCCAGGCTGGAGTGCAATAGCATGATCTTGGCTCACTGCAACCTCTGCTTCCCAGGTTCAAGCAATTCTCCTGCCTCAGCCTCCCGAGTAGCTGGGATTACAGGCATGCACCACCATGCCTGGCTAATTTTGTATTTTTAGTAGAGACGGGGTTTCTTCATGTTGAAGCTGGCCTCAAACTCCTGACCTAGGTGGTCTGCCCACCTTGGCCTCCCAAAGTACTGGGATTACAGGCGTGAGCCACCGCACTGGGCTCGTTAAGTTTATTTTTATTGCTTTAAAAAAAAAATGTCATTTTGTTGTTTTGTTTCAATGTTATATTTCCAGGGTCTAGACCACCTGGTATCTAATAGCTGCTGAAAAATATTTGTTGAGTGAAAATGAGTAAATTAAGTAATACTTGTTGTAGAAAATGTGAAAAATACCTCCCTCCTCAGAAGAAGTATAAGAAAGAACAAGAAAAGCCAGATTTTTGTTATGCTGGACTTTCCCTTGGTTTATCAATACCTGCACAAAACCTGCCCTCGAGGTTGTGACTGTCCTTAAGCAGTTTTGCATCTAGGTTTGTCCCTCTTTGAAGTCCACTAAGGAGCTGAGCAGAGCTAGAAAGGCTAACAGAAGCAAGCCAAGTAGAGGCAGGCTTCAAAATGTAATTATCCTGGACTCCACGGGCTTTAAAAAAGTTCTTTTGTGGCTAGAAAATGAACGTTATTTATCCAAAAGGTTGCAGCTGTTAAATTCTCTTGAGAAAACACAAAGTCAAACCTATCCATGCCAGTTTTTTTTTTTTTTTTGATTGCCTAACTTCAATGATTCAGAGATAAAATCCCAAAATAGGCATTTATAAAGGCAAGAGTGAGAGAAATAAAAGACTCAGAACTGGGGTTGGTACTCAGTGTTGCTTGTTCTCGAACTACAAACCGCCAAGCTATTCTTCTTCTCATTTCCCTAGTTTGCCTGAGTAAGAGTCTTTTTTCCAGTCAAAACAGTGACAGACATTTTTGTATATTCTACTCTGTTCTGTCTCCATTGGTGGTAATTTCTAAAAACCAGAATAACGAAAGCCCTAAATCAAATAATGCAACCAAAAAACTTTTAAGCCCTCCAATAAAAAGAGAAAACAAAAAGTAAGAAGAGAAAATGTATTTTCCCAGGAATGTCCACATCTCCACAGACTCCGTTTTCAAAGTGGATTTTCTTTGAATAGGGTTTGGATTTGGCAACAGGCTATTAGGATATAATGCTCTACTCACAATTCTTCAAGAAAAGATCTAAGGTTTTATAGTTTTCCCATTTTTCCCAGAGATGGGTAGAGCCAAGAGGAACGGGTGAAGGAAAGTGGGCAAAAGATTGTGAGAGTCGGAAAAAACTTGCTGGAACCTATCCAGTCATCTTCAAAGGACAACCTCTTCCAAACAGAGCAAACCTTCAGGGGAAGATTATGCAAAGCCCCTGCCTTCCAGCACCCCTGAAAGCCCACCACCCTAGTCCATTCAGATTTGAGGATTAAGAAAATTAGGGGAATGAATGCATCTATTTATCCATGGTCCATGTCAAGAATTGTTTCTTCTGGGCCATTCTGGTTTGGATCCTGTGGCTTTTTTGGTGGTGTGATCGTTGCTTTTATGTTTTTTTCAGGGGTGGGGGTGCATCTGCATTATCTGATGGTTCTGTGTTTATTTTTTTCCACAAAGATGCTTAATTGTGTAACTCCTGGCTAGGTTTCTCTAGCCAACATGATAGAAATCAGAGTTGGAAAAGACCTATTAGGTCATTTTTACCCTCACTCCTGCCAGTGAGAATTTTGTCTCTAATATGCCAGATGAAGTGTCCACCCCTTCCCTTGGGAGATTAGATTCTACAATTTAATTAGTTCACACTGCCAACATATTTTCTCTGACATTCCATTTACAATTAATATCATTGTTTTTCTTAATTCAGTTCTCACAAATTATGTTTTTACTTTCTCTTATTGTCTTGCAATTTTAATCACTGATAAGCTTATTTTCTTATTTCTCCCCAAATACACTCATTTATTAATTTTTTCTAGAATGTTCAGTTTATTTGTTAGCATTTGTTATTTTTTGCACAACTCTGTATCTCTTCAATACAAAGATAATGACGGCTTCGAATTTCCCAACATGGCACATTAGCAGGGATGTGTACAGTACTATTAAGCAGAAAACCAAGACATGTTAATTTTTTCTTAAAATTCAGGCTTCGTCAATATTTTGTTTCTATTTTCTGTAAGCTCCTAGCAGAGCGGTTAGTAGCCTGAGATATGTTGGCAATTCTCAGTGTCTTAGCTTTTCAGTTGTGTGTGTGTGCACACGTGTGTGGTGTTTGTATGTGTCAAATTTTCTGCTGTGAAAACCCTAGCTCAGATAATCAGATAAGATAAGGCAGGCAAA
This sequence comes from Mandrillus leucophaeus, assembly GCF_000951045.1. Classification (NCBI taxonomy): domain Eukaryota; kingdom Metazoa; phylum Chordata; class Mammalia; order Primates; family Cercopithecidae; genus Mandrillus; species Mandrillus leucophaeus. Next base: position 4,008,224 of record NW_012101288.1, read on the forward strand.
GATAAGACTTAAGAGGGGAGGAAGAGCACTATAATAATGAATTTAGGGACTGGAGAAACTCAGCTACCCAACAGGAAACTTTACTCGCTGACAAGATTAACCCTTTTCAGGCTGACGTGAATCGTTGTGGGCTGAGGCTGTCCAGTGTACCTATGTAGCAGACCTCTTGAGTAGGTAGCTCTCTACAGCAAGGCATCGTCCTCCTGGGATTTCACATTTTCATTGCCTAAGTTCCTGGCTCGATTCCTGCCTTGCCTTGTCTCTCTCTTTTGACTCTTGGCCAGCAGATCTCATTTCCTTGTCCAGTGCATCATGTGAAATCAAGCCCCTCCTCATGACCTTCTTCCCACCTGCTGGTCTAAATGGGAGGAGTCCCTGTTTCTTGAATCTGCCCTCTGACTAAACTCTCTCTTGTGTCTCCACCCTTTCCTGATGATTCAATACTAACACCTGCCCAGAGTCTACTTTGTCTCCACATCCCTAACGATTTGGGTGTCAAGACAGTCTGTCCACTCAAATTTACATTCAACTCTATCAGAGACCACAGTCCTAACTCAAAGTAGCCTACTTATGTGGTTCTTTACGCGAGTTTTATAGAGAAGTGTCTCTCACAAACATAAGGGAAATATATAAGACCCTTTAAAACCCTTGCTTAGCCCCATAGCTCATCATGAACCATTGACCCCCTTCTTGCTCTGGGAAAGCCACATTGGCCTCTCACCAATTAATTTACTGGGATAACACCAATCTTGCTTCCACTTTGGAATCTTCAGCCTCTTGTTTCCTCTACTTGGATAAATTTTATCTACGCATCAAGCCACGGCTGACATGGAACTCAGAGAGATTGCCCTGAAATAGCCTTCCCTGGACTGAGTAAGGTTCTCTATGTTACTCTTCATCATTTGCTCTATATTTGCATTGATAACACCAAAAATTGTGAACACATATTTACTTACTTGTTAAGTTATTTGAAATTTATAAAACTCAATGATGCATGAACATAGGGTCTTGTTGATTGTACATTTCTCCGTGTATATAGTGTATTACAGGTGTTCAAACAGGTGAGGACTTCGACCATGACAGCAAAAAGTAGATAGAATAAAAGTTACCAGAGTCATCCAGTCCATTGTTGATAATCAATTAATTATCTTAATCTATATGATTCTGTTTTTGCTTCATATTTGTAAATGTATAGTATGTCAATTTTGTAAAAAGTTGACATTGTGGAAATCTGTATACGTATTGTATAAATAAGTTTTCTTCACTTCAGACAAGAGAGAGCAACTACTATTTTGAAAAGGGACTTAATTGTGAAAAATAGGGAGCTCATATAATTGATGCGAAAATGGAGGAGTAGGCTTAATGAGGAGACAGAAACCAGAAGAACATACAAGTCAGGCAGTAGGAGCAATGCTTTAAAGATTCTCATTGACACTACACCATCGCTCCCAGACCCTACTGGAATCTCTAGGCACTATCATTGTCTCTCACTGCAGGAATCCTGCAGTAACTGTCATGGATGACCTCTTTCAGTAACTGACTTTAACTTCAAAGTCCTGAATTAGAGGGCTGCTTGATCAAGGACTCATTATATTATCTAGCCCTGGTCTCTGGATTAGAAAGAGAAAGAACTGCCCACCTTTTGCACAGGCATTTTGGGATAGAGAATCTCATCCCACACAATGAATTATTGCCCCCAAATACGAAAGAGAGATAAATGATGGGCACCTCTCAAGCAACTGATCAATCAAACCAGCCAAGCAACATACCTTCCAACATCAATTGTTAATCTTTGATCTCATGCTTCAGGGCTGGCTGTGTCTAAAGCTTGTGGTAGTGTCTTCCTTCTTATTATCACCTTATCCCTTTCCTTATTATCAATTCTGTGGATCTTCTTTCTTAAGAGTCTGCATTTCTGAGATGTATTGCTTCTCAGAGGGATTAAGTTGATATTTTCAAAGTATTCTGCAAGTTACTTTGATCACATATTGTTGTAACATGGTCTTAGGCTCCCTAGAGGCTGAGTGTGAGACCTGAATTCCTGTGAAAGTGATGCATTAACAGAAAAGCCCATAAGGAAGGGAGTGAAGCAGGATAGAGAAAGCGAAGATGTTGAGCAAGACAGTGGTCTCATGGCCGGGCACGGTGGCTCACGTCTGTAATCCCAGCACTTTGGGAGGCCGAGGCGGGCGGATTACCTAACGTTGGGAGTTCGAGACCAGTCTGACCAACACGGAGACACCCAGTCTCTACTAAAATTACAAAATTAGCCGGGCATGGTGGCACATGCCTATAATCCCAGCTACTAGGGAGGCTGAGGCAGGAGAATCGCTGTTGCAGTGAGCCGAGATGGTGCCACTGCACTCCAGCCTGGGCAACAAGAGTGAAACTCCATCTCAAAAAAAAAAAAAAAAAAAAATGTGGTCTCAGACAAAGTCTAGCCTGGGCCAAGTCCCTAAGGGAAGGTCTTTGAATCACTAATCACTTAGTTCTGTTGGCCTGCCTAAGGCGAGAGAGTAACCCTTTCTATACCACATTCATCAGTCATTGGCTTTGGACTGCTGCCCCCAGGGCATGCAAATAACTCTCCAGGTAAAGTAGCTGGCAGCTGGGGGACATATTTACATATTTTCCAGAGAAAGGGGCCATCTGTGAGCTGTTAGCAGCTGATCCTCGGAAGTTGGGGAAGTTGCTTTCACTTTACTCTAGGGACTCGCCCTGAATTCTTTCTGGCTCGGAACCGGAGTGCAGACTCCACCCGGCCTGGGCGGGCCAAGTGGGCGGGCCATTTCCTGCAGCAGGTAGCATGGCTGAGGGAGGCGCATGTGGGGTGTTACTGGCCGGAGGCCCCCGGCTTGCAAAGTGACCAAGAAGAAAATTCTGCGTTAGCAGGACCAGTTAAGTTTCTTCTCCAGAATTCTACAGTTGAAGTTATTTGAACTTTCCTCTGTATTTATGAAATTTATGAGAATATTAGCTCTGAGCTGTCTGTAATCTTGGTTTTAACTTTATGAGAATGGTTATCTTGAGATAACATGGCTCCATGTAAAAAGAGAAAGGTACAGAAGATGGAATGATAATATAATGGTTTGAATCCACATCTATAAAATCATTGATGGTTTTTTAAAATTGTTTTTTGGTTACCTGGAATACGTTTTGTTTCCTTTTTTTTGTCTGAAGCTTTCTGTTTCTTGTAGTCAAAGTGTTGTGTTTAATATACATATATTATCACTGATTTACTCAGAAACCCCCTGAGTTAGATATTATTATCTTTATTTCACAAATATGAAAATCAAGGCCTGGAGCATTGATGTCTTTGGCCAAATTTGCACAATTAGCTAGAAAAGAGCAGATGTTGGGTACTAAATTTTCTCACTTCCAAATTATTAGCTAGATGCCAAAACCCCCAGAAAAAAGAAAAAAATGATTTTAAAAATGTAACAGTTTATCAACACCTACGATGTTCTACATGAATCGCAATAGGGATTTTACACATGTGATAATGTATATATTTTACCTCATGATTGTTTGTTTCTTGTATTTCTTCCAGGAATTTTGGCTACATATTCTTGTCATTCAAGATGGCAAGCATCGGCCGGGCGCGGTGGCTCAA
>NW_012101288.1:4016066-4018131 GCF_000951045.1 Mandrillus leucophaeus
CACATGCTGTCTAGGTATCCTAAAATCTTTCTAATAATGTGAATAATGTGTCTGAAGAGACACTAAACAAGGTTTCAACATGAATTTGCCCACACACACACACACACATACACAGACACAGTGACAAGTTGGAAAGTCTCTAGCACAATGTCTGGCATGTAGAATGCATTCAATTTCAGTAAGTAGTGGTGATTAAAAAATCACAATTCCTGTAACTTTCTTATATTCTATGTATTTTATCCTACAATTCCTATAACTTGCTTATAGTCTATGTCTTTTATCCTTTATTCTGTGTCATTATCAAGCTAAATGATAGTGTATAAAAAGACAATTATTATGGATCTTGAAGATGTAACACATTAAAAGAAATAAAAATAAAAACTTTGGTTCACTTGCTTTACATTAATTATAGAAATTTATGCAAATAGTTTACTAGGTTTCTCACTATCCTGCAGCATCATAACTAGCATGGATGCATTTCAAAGTGCCAGTGTCATTGGCTTGCAGTGGTATTTGATGATAGTCTTCATACTTTGCCTGCCCATAAGTCGTGATATTTGCTTATCATTTTAGACAATTAGAAAAGCCATTGTGTTGAAGTTTATTTTCTAAATTGCTAGAAGCAAAGGAAGACAGGAAGAAGAAAGTGAAGGAAGAGGAGGAGGGGGAGGAAGAACATTACGCTCAGTTCAGTTTGGAATCTAGATGCGTTGAATTCTTTAAAGTATTGGCAAGTTCTCAGTGATGTGTAAGGCAATTCTTCATAAGCAGACGGTTCAAATATTTGGAAGCTCCCTAGACTTGAGAACAGAATAGCCCTCAGCATTTTTTTTTTTTTTTTCCATCTGTGTTCTTTCTTCTAGCCAGAAGCCAACTACTGGGCATCTTTGGAGGTAAACCATTTTCTGATAAATTGAAGGCTGAAAACGATTTGTATTTTCATTTCCAGATTGCTTGGCATCAGGGCTCCAATTGCATTGAACTGATCAATGGCATATATCTGGGAGAGTCCTGAGTGCATCCAGTCTATCGTCACCAATCCTCTGTGGTTTTGCCCTGACAGCTTCTATTTGGGCTCCAGAGAAGGGCTGGACTGCCAGAGGATTGTAAATATGAACCTGGGGTGGGGCCCAAGTCCTCCAGATGTGGCTGCTTTCGTAGTTTCAGTGTGAATTCAAGGGACCTACCCTCCTCTCTGACGGAGATAACAAGTGTCAAATCTCATAATCAGAAAAATGTGGTCATTTGAGTGAGAGTGTCTACAAACAACTTTTCTTTTCACCTCCTCTGTGGCTAATAAATACCGTAAACCTGGGCTCCTCTTCTCTCTGGTCAATTTGGGCATTCTAAGGCCATGCTTGAGCATTGATGAACTGTGTGAAGTCATGAGTTTTGGCTCCTCCTTTTATGTATCTTTCTAGGAGAACCAATACAGTCTCTGACTGGACAAGAAAATTATATGAGGAAGTAATATATCAAATGAGTCAATGTGTGTCTGACCAGAACTTCCTCATTCTGTTGGCTTTCCCTGCTCTGGCTTAGTGGTGGTAGGAAGTATTTCAAGTTAAATTCCTGTGGTCACTTTTCCCATTTTCAGGCAATGGATCATGTGCACTGGGATTAGCCAAGCATTTTGCTTCTCTATCTACATCATTTAAGTGTACTTTTCATAAGGCACATTTCTTATCCAAATGGAAAAACAGAAAAAATGTAAAGGACTATTTGGCCACTTGCTGATTACCATGATGTTGAATTCAGTGGAGAGCTTGCTGGAATAAGGGGAATTGGTGGAATTATCCTTAGTTCTTTCTTTACCTGAAAATACCTTTACTGCCTCTGAAATGTAATGTATAAAAACCCCAAATAAGGCCAGGCACCGTGGCTCATGCCTGTAATTCCAACACTTTGGGAGGCCGAGGTGGGTGGATCACCTGAGGTCAGGAGTTCAAGACCTGACCAAGATGATGAAACCCTGTCTATACTAAAAATACAAAAAATTAGCCGGGCGTGGTGGCAGGCACCTATAATCCCAGCTACTTGGGAGACTGAGGCAGGAGATGGAGGT
>NW_012101288.1:4018551-4023920 GCF_000951045.1 Mandrillus leucophaeus
ATATAGTATTTCATTCAGAGCAAAGAAACAAAAATGCTGCCTGAAATACATCCTTTCTTATAGGGTTGCTTACAAAGCAGAAAAACTCAGGAAATTGACTGTTATCTACTAAGTTTAATGATGTAGTCAGAAACAAGTGTTATTAAATGGTAAGACACCTCACATGCTTTATCATGTAAGAAAATCTAGATGATGTATTTTTCATTCTTTTAGTATAGGAAGAAATCAAATTTTTAAATTATAGGATAAAGACGTAAGCGACATTCTCGGTGTCATAATTATCTCACACAACTAGATAAGAACTATTTGTATATATTTTTATCTTTACCTTGTATTTGCATCTTTTTTTTTTGAGACGGAGTTGTATTTGCACCATTTTTTTAAAGCTTATTGGAAGAGCCCTTATGAATACTTTAAGAACCAAACTTAGTTTCACAGTCTCTGAAATGCCCTCCCAAAGACCTCAGGTATTTGGTTTCAAGAGTTAGTTGAAGAAGTGGAAAACCAGGGAAAATACTACATATTGGGAAAGGTAGTGTGAAATGTAGAGTGGGAAAATTCTAGTCCTTTAGATCTTATGAATTGTTGTAATTTAATCTTCTTAATTGTTGTAATTAATATTTCTCCCATTTATTCAACTGGTATTTATGGAGCACCTGAAAGGTACTAAACATTCCGCTGAACACTAGAGCTGCCACAGTGATATAGCAGTGATGACAGCCCAGGAATTATCTATAGTAATGTGAGAAGATCCTTTTTTTTTTTTTTAATTGAGGAGATCATCCATATACATCACTATATATGCAGAGACACAGTCATTCATCTTGACGGTGTCGCTGTTATCCTATAAACAGGCTCATGGGTGGGGTTTTTGGTTTTATAAATGAATGACTGTAGATACAAATGGCTTCAGAGTGTCTGTAAAAGGACCATTTGTTCATGGGTCACAGGGCTACTCTGAAACTGTCTCTGTGATTCAGTGTTAGAGAAACTTCCCATGGTGGATGGGAGTCTCCTGGTTAAAAAGGTCACCATGACACAGAGGGAACTTCCTGTGAAGCAAGTGGTATGTGGCCTCGTAGCCTAAACTCAGCACGAGGGAAAAGGCTGGAAAAGAAAAGTTACTTCCAGCACAACATGTGATTGCATTTGGGGAAGACACCTGAGCACGTGGATGTAAAATAAGTGATGGGCCCATAACAGAGATGCAGGGTAATAAATTATACTTCACATCAGTGGACAAGTTTCTATTAGTCTGAGCAGGACCTAATCTTCAACAGCTGCATCATACGGCCATGAAGAAAGCATGGATGCTGGTGAACTTGGAGTTTTTTAGTGTGGTGTTTTTTTGTTTTGTTTTGGTTTTTGTTTTTTTTTCCCCCCTCTCTGCCTAGAGGACTGGTCTTTCTTGCACAAAGCAGATTATATTGCCCAGGGTTTTTGAGTAATTAGAAGAATGAGAATGGGGTTGAGAGTAAGTCTTCAAAAGGAAGAAACTAGGCTTCCCTAATGGTTAATGGTAGAGCGATGACCAAGAGATTAACTAAAAGTGAAATAAAATAAAATAAAGTAGAAATGACGATAACTACAAACTAATGAAGTTGAGTTTTACTAGTGACATGTAAACTTCTGCTTATGTGATTTATCACTTAGCTTTCACTTTGTAATGCTACAGGAACAAACAATCTCCAAATTTTGGTAGATTACAGCAATTAAGTTTCAGGTCCCTTTCACATTCCATGTCAGCGTAGGTCAGCAGAGTCAGCTGCCACTATGCTTCGATCTGTGGCTTTGCACCCTCTTACTCATTTTGGGATCGGGCTGTAGGAGCAGTTTCAGTCTGGGTTAAGTGAACAAGTTACAGTTCTTAATGTTTCTGCTCCCATGGCACACAAGCCACTTCTGCACGCAATTCATTCAGTGATGAAAAAAAGTCACATGGCCGAATCTGCTTCCGTAGATTGGGAAGTATACTCCCCTCACAAGGAGGCCACACAAGTCTCATAGGATGAGAAAGGGATGCATAATCTTCTTAAGGAGAAGGTAACACACAAGGGGAATAAAGATATACTCTACTACGTGTGGCGTTCTTTACTTGGATAGCTCAAATACACAATTTTTGTTTCCTTTTTGCTACCTTGTATTGTTATAAAAAGTAGAAAATAGCAGTAAATCTCCTCAAATTAACAATATAACATTTGTAATGAAATCTGTAAGATATGCTTTAGGAGAAATGTACAAATACAGCCTTATCTCCACAACACAGTTGGATGACCTCAGAGCCATCACGCATGAGCTGTTTGATGATGGCCCTCCTAGACATTCCAAATCTCTGCTTACGGTTGCCACTGCCCACAGTGGTGAGAGAGAATACCCATTTGTGTGTTTGCCAATGAAGATGAGGTTTAGTGGAACAGGCGTCTCCACCACAGATGGTTAAGAGTGATTCACAAAAGAAATACTTTGGCCTGTCTTCTCTTTAGTGAGTCAACACCAACCATTACAATAGGATGGTTTTTAAGAATATTGCCTATAAAGGAACATAGAAAAACTTTATAACTATATTTCAGGCACCTAGCAAAGTACTTGGTACATTGTGGGTAGCAGACAAATTTTTATCAAAATAACTTGAATTGTTCTTAACTCTGATTTTTTAAAAAAACAAACAAGGACTATGTAAATTCAGTAACTGACATAGGTGAGTGTTTTATGTTTGGTGAATGGATAACCATATAAATGGAGATAAAAGTCTTCTTTTTTTTGAGACGGAGTTTTGCTCTTGTTGCTCAGGCTGGAGTGCAGTAGTGTGATCTCGGCTCACTGCAACTCTGCCTCCCAGGTTCAAGCAATTCTCCTGCCTCAACCTCCTGAGTAGCTGGGATTACAGGCATGTGCCACCATGCCCTGCTAATTTTGTATTTTTAGTAGAGACAAGGTTTCCCCATGTTGGTCAGGCTGATCTCGAACTCCAGACCTCAGATGATCCGCCCATCTCAGCCTCCCAAAGTGCTAGGATTACAGGCATGAGTTACAGTGCTTGGCCCGATAAAAAGAGTCTTAATTAATTTACTTAAATTTATTCTGATCGTACTGGTAGATACTCTCCTTACATCAGAAAACATTTTAGAGAGTAGCAACATTGTTCAAAGCTGTAATAATCATGAGGTAGAAATGTCATGACTTTGAAAATCTCTAAATACTTGAAACAAATATTAGCAAGAAATTTACAAGAGCTGTTTATACTCTTCATGATTATATATCTATATATAAAATGTGATTACCTTATTATATATGGTTTTATACATAATAATTACATATGTAACCATTTATTTTAAAATATTAAATCTACCCCTAAGTCTCATTTCCATTAAAAATAGCCATGAAAACCAAATTAGTTAGCTTTTTAGCTTTTGCTAAAATGTATTCCCTGAGTGAGAAAATTTTGCATTGGCCAAATCATTTACTAAAACAATTTTACAAGTGAATTTTCTTGTTTTTGGAAAGAATGTATGGTAGACTGGTCAGAGGCATTTGGACCAGAGCAACTCCGTCTTGAATAGGAGCTGGGTAAAATGAGGCTGAGTCTTACTGGGCTGCATTCCCAGATGGTTAAGGCAGTCTAAGTCACAGGATGAGACAGGGGGTCAGCACAAGATACAGGTCATAAAAACCTTGCTGATAAAACAGTTTGCAGTAAAGAAGCCAGCCAAAACCCACCAAGACCACGATGGCCACAAGAGTGACCTCTGGTCGTCCTCACTCCTCCACTCCCACCAGTGCCATGACAGTTTAAACTGCCACAGCAATGTCAGGAAGTTACCCTATATGGTCCAAAAGGGGAAGACATGAATAATCCACCCCTTGTTTAGCATATCATCAATAAATAACTATAAAAATTGGAAACCACTTCAGAAATTCTGTGGCATTGGAATTGGAAATGGAAATGGACAAAGACAGGCAGAAGTGAAGGACTCTGGCTAAGTTAAACTCACTTTCTAGCAAAGTGACTGATGGTTACACATCCACCTTTCTCCTGACTCACAGCTGCTTCACAGGACATGTCATTAAAATTTGCATCCCAGTGAAGACCTAATTACTTCATCATAAGGTTACTAAGTAATCATTATTATATTCAGTGTTCAATATGCACACAGCCAAGGTCACATGCTGTCTAGGTATCCTAAAATCTTTCTAATAATGTGAATAATGTGTCTGAAGAGACACTAAACAAGGTTTCAACATGAATTTGCCCACACACACACACACACATACACAGACACAGTGACAAGTTGGAAAGTCTCTAGCACAATGTCTGGCATGTAGAATGCATTCAATTTCAGTAAGTAGTGGTGATTAAAAAATCACAATTCCTGTAACTTTCTTATATTCTATGTATTTTATCCTACAATTCCTATAACTTGCTTATAGTCTATGTCTTTTATCCTTTATTCTGTGTCATTATCAAGCTAAATGATAGTGTATAAAAAGACAATTATTATGGATCTTGAAGATGTAACACATTAAAAGAAATAAAAATAAAAACTTTGGTTCACTTGCTTTACATTAATTATAGAAATTTATGCAAATAGTTTACTAGGTTTCTCACTATCCTGCAGCATCATAACTAGCATGGATGCATTTCAAAGTGCCAGTGTCATTGGCTTGCAGTGGTATTTGATGATAGTCTTCATACTTTGCCTGCCCATAAGTCGTGATATTTGCTTATCATTTTAGACAATTAGAAAAGCCATTGTGTTGAAGTTTATTTTCTAAATTGCTAGAAGCAAAGGAAGACAGGAAGAAGAAGGTGAAGGAAGAGGAGGAGGGGGAGGAAGAACATTACGCTCAGTTCAGTTTGGAATCTAGATGCGTTGAATTCTTTAAAGTATTGGCAAGTTCTCAGTGATGTGTAAGGCAATTCTTCATAAGCAGACAGTTCAAATATTTGGAAGCTCCCTAGACTTGAGAACAGAATAGCCCTCAGCATTTTTTTTTTTTTTTTCCATCTGTGTTCTTTCTTCTAGCCAGAAGCCAACTACTGGGCATCTTTGGAGGTAAACCATTTTCTGATAAATTGAAGGCTGAAAACGATTTGTATTTTCATTTCCAGATTGCTTGGCATCAGGGCTCCAATTGCATTGAACTGATCAATGGCATATATCTGGGAGAGTCCTGAGTGCATCCAGTCTATCGTCACCAATCCTCTGTGGTTTTGCCCTGACAGCTTCTATTTGGGCTCCAGAGAAGGGCTGGACTGCCAGAGGATTGTAAATATGAACCTGGGGTGGGGCCCAAGTCCTCCAGATGTGGCTGCTTTCGTAGTTTCAGTGTGAATTCAAGGGACCTACCCTCCTCTCTGACGGAGATAA
>NW_012101288.1:4024870-4047971 GCF_000951045.1 Mandrillus leucophaeus
AAAAAAAAAAAAAAAACCCCGAACAAACAAAAACTCCAAATAAAACACGTAACAGCAATTAGTGGAAGCAGTAGATAAACTGATGTCTTTACTTTGTTTAGTGTGAAATGTTTTAAATATTTTGAAGTATTTTGATGTGTTCAGTCTTTGAATCCAAAGGAAGAAAATCTGATTTCAATTTTGAAAGCTGTTAATAGATACATCTCAATGAACATTTTTTTTTTCCAAAGGCTATAAGCTTATTTTGACTATGTCACCATTGCTCAAGAGGTAATACTCCTCTTTTTGTATAGATCTGTTGGTTCCATATATTCTCCTAATGAAACATACCTGAAGTATATATAGTTGACCCTTAAACAACATTGGTTTGAACTGTGTGGATCCACTTATATGCAGATTTTTCTCAGCCTCTGCCACCTCTGAGACAGCAAGACAAAGCCTTCCTCCGCCTGCTTAACGTGAAGTTGACTAGGGTGAAGACCTTTATGATGATCCACTTTATTTAATTAATAGTATATGTTCTTATTCCTTATGATTTTTTAAAATAACATTTTTTCTGTAGCTTACTTCATTGTAAGAATACAGTATGTAATGCATAGAACATGTTCACTGACCGTTTCAGTTATTGATTGGGCTTCTAGTCAAAAGCAGACTGTTTCAGTTAAGTTTTTGGAGAATCAAAAGTTGTACGTGAGTGTGTCGATGCCTCTAACCCCTATGTTCAAGGGTGAACTGTAATTAAGTACTCCCCACCACCCTCAGCCTATGGGTGATTATGGCAGTGAGTCTCAAATGGGGGTGACCGCAAGTCAGACAGTCCTCTTAGAAGGGAGTATCAAAATGTTGGGGGACACAAAAATGTCTATGTTGGAGTTAGGGAAATATGTTTTTTTCCGTATTTTATGTGATTTGTAATTTTTTTTTTTTGAGACAGAGTCTTCCTCTGTCACCAGGCTGGAGCGCAGTGGCATGATCTTGGCTCTCTGCAAGCTCAGCCTCCTGGGTTCAAGTCATTCTCCTGGCTCAGCCTCCTGAGTAGCCAGGATTACAGGCACCCACCACCAGGCCCAGCTAATTTTTGTATTTTTAGTAGAGACGGGGTTTCACCATGTTGGCCAGGATGGTCTCAATCTCCTGACCTTGTGATCTGCCTGCCTCAGCCTTCTAAAGTGCTGGGATTACAGGCGTGAGCCACCACGCCTGTCTATAATGTTTATAGACAAAAATACTCCTTATTGAGGATACAATTAAGAAAATTACAGAAGATCTATACAATTCTATAAATTATGAGTATTACTGTTTACTATTAAAATGATACCTATAAAAATCTTGCCACAACATGGAACAAGAGGTTAACAATATAAAGTTCAACAAAGCAGGATAAAAAAGTAGGTATAAAATAAGGATATTTTCGTACTTTTAGCCTGATGTCATATGCATAAACACAAAAGAATGGGAACAAAACTGGAAAGAAATGTGCCAAAAATGATAACAGGTATTCCCTGTGTTCACTAGGATTATAGATAAGTTTCTGTTTCTTAATGCTTTTATTTGTCTAGTTATTTGCCATAAGCTGATATTATTTTTGATAGTGGAATAATGTTTAAAATGAAATAAAAGAAACAAGAGTGCCTGAGGCAAAAGTAGAGCTCTTATATTATGTCTCCCAAGTTAATTCCCTCCTGGATATTAGGGAATTCTCTCCACATTTTGAGTAAACAGGGCCATTCACAAATAACAGGCACCCTTGTATCCCTATAGCTTCTTGAATTGTTTTCACCATGCCATTTTATTAAGCCTCCCTTTCAAGGAGGCTCCCTGTGTCAAGTAGACACAGCTCTGCTTTCAGTTCAGTTTACTTTCATTGCTATATGTAAGAAGAACTCTCTTGCTGGAAGGAGGTTTTGAGACGCCTATGGGTATCCTTCATGTTCTCACAGCCTCATCTTGAGCTGTTCTTTAGGCATTGCCTATTCATTGCATGGGGCAGAATACTTAAAGATAGCTTTGTCTGCCTGTTCCCGTTGGTTGGCAGATGCCTCTGAAAAAAGACAGAAAAGCCCATCCACTCTTGGACCGTAAGCTAGCCATTCATGTATTGAAGTCACTGGAGGCTGATGTAATGATAGCAACCATTCATATTGGCAGACAAGAGAACTCTGTATGTAAGACAGAAGACTGGGGTGCTTTTAACTAGCCATTCCTCACACGGAAATGATGATGGAGGGCTCTGATTGGCTGGACTTCGATGCATTTTGAAGGGGGTCTGATGTGGTCTTAAGTAGTACAATACTTCCAGAGGGTGAGTCTCCTTCCTTCTTCAGTCTGATAAATAAAAATATGTGGAATATAATGAAAATAAATCACAATAACAATTTGTCAATTCGATAAAACTTCATGAGGGTACTTTTTAAAGCCCTGTGGTCAGTATCCCTGAATACATCTTTTTCCCATACAAAACTAAAGTCACCAATAAAGAACAGGCTACTGGCAAAAATGTGAGTACTGGGCACTGTTTTGTGCCTCAGAATGAAAGGCATACAATGAGGTGATTAAAAACATGCTGACTTTAGAAATTTGGGGCTTAATTAATGAGTTAATGATGGGAATAGAGCTCCTTTTCTTCAGTATTCAAAATTCCAATAATAAATGGTTGTGTTTTGGAAGTTCATCCGCTAAGATTCTTAGGTGAGTAGGGGGCTGTTATTAATGGCTGAGTTACAATAACACTTGGGATCTGTAGACTGTCCAAAAAGGTAACAGGAATGCAGGCTCTCAACAACACTTTTATGAGAGAGATTGTATTGTAGGTTGATACTTCTTTTCTGAAGAAAATTTTTCAGTTCTGTTTAGCAAATCTGTTATCTACAAAGTACAAAAGAGATTTGAACCTTATTAGACAATGCATTCAGTATGTGAGCCAAAGTATGAATTCCTCAAGCAGTACTTCTATGATAAATTCTGCCCTCAGAACTGAGGAAATTTTGATTTAAATTGCCCAGATATTTTCTAATCTCCATTTTTTATTCAATAGCTGAATGGAGTTATACAATTTCCTGAGATTATGGGTGATATGTTAAACTTCACAAATCTTTGTTTCATTTTCTTTCTGTTAGAGTTGATTTTGTTGTCTTGTTGTCACACGTGTCCATGGGAAGAGACCACCAAGCAGGCTTTGTGTGAGCAACAAGGCTGTTTATTTCACCAGGGTGCAGGCGGGCTGAGTCCGAAAAAGGAGTCAGCAAAGGGTGGTGGGATTATCATTAGTTCTTATAGGTTTTGGGATAGGCAGTGGAATTAGGAGCAATGTTTTGCCAGCAGGGGGTAGACCTCACAAAGTACATTCTCAAGGGTGGGAAGAATTACAAAGAACCTTTATAAGGATGGAGGAGATTACAAAGAAACTTCTTAAGGGTGAGGGAGATTACAAGGTACATTGATCAGTTCGGTTGGGGCAGAAACAAATCACAATGGTGGAATGTCATCACTTAAGGCAGGAACCGGCTATTTTCACTTCTTTTGTGAATCTTCAGTTGCTTCAGGCTATCTGGATGTATACGTGCAGGTCACAGGGGATATGATGGCTTAGCTTGGGCTCAGAGGCCTGACACCTGTCTTAGGGAAGGTGATGGTATGGCAGGCAGATAACCAGATGATTTTTAAAAACTGTTGGCTTTGCGTGGTGGCTCATGTCTGTAATCCCAGCACTTTAAGAGGCCAACGTGGGCAGATCACCTGAAGTCAGGAGTTCAAGACCAGCCTGGCCAATATGATGAAACCCTGTCTCTATTAAAAATACAAAAATTAGCCAGGAGTGGTGGTGCATGCCTGTAATCCCAGCTACTCAGGAGACTGAGTCAGGAGAATCATTTGAACCCAGGAAGTGGAGGTTGCAGTGAGCTGAGATCGCCCCACTGCACTCCAGCCTGGGTGACATAGTGAGACTTCATCTCAAAAAAAACAAAAAACAAAAAACGAAACTGTGGACAGTCACTTCATGGATTCTAGGGACTTTTGTATTTCTATTTTAATCACTCTGTGATAAGAGGTACCCATACAGACAATTAAGACAAAAAATTATTAAAAAATATAGTTGAAGAGAAAAAGTAAGAAAAATATGGATCATTCTCCATTCATTTTTGAAATACATAGGCATATTTTCAGGGGACAGGGATGTCTGTGTGTCCAGCAATGATCTGGCACTAAGGCAATCGCAGTGTATGATACAAAGTTGGTCACTGCTTCCAGAATGCTTCTAATCAGGCAGCAGGGATGAGCACTCAGATGTAGGTTACAATAATCTAACTACAGTTTGGATAGGACATGATATAATGAGATCCCTTCAGGATGCTATAGCTGAAAGTGACAGAAACCCAATTCAAACTGATTTAAGAATGAAAGAAAATTCTTTGGCTTACAAAGCTGAAAAATATAAAAGTAGGTTGGTTGGATAGGATATGGACAGGAGGCAGGGAAATACTAGGTAGAAAAAAGTAGGGGGCCGGGCATGATGGCTCACGCTTGTAATCTCAGCACTTTGGGAGGCTGCGATGGGTAGATCACCTGAGGTTAGGAATTCGAGACCAGCCTGACCAACATGGTGAAACCCTGTCTCTACTGAAAATACAAAAATTAGTTGGGCATGGTGGCACATGCCTGTAGTCCCAGCTACTCAGGAGGCTGAGACAGGAGAATCACCTGAACCTGGGAGGCAGGGGTTGCAGTGAGCTGAGATCATACCGTAGCCCTCCAGCCTGGGTGACAGAGCGAGACTCCATCTCAAAAAAGAAAAGAAGAAAGAGGAGAGGGGAGGGCAGGGGAGGGGAGTCTCTGGCAAGAGTTCCACCCTCAAGCCTGGGCCCATGAGTGAGACTCCATCTAAGAAGAGAAGAGAAAGAAGGGGAGGGGAGGGGATGAGAGGGAAAGTGGGATATGATAAAGTTTCTCTTCAAATAACCCAATCAATCTTTTATTCTTTAATTCATAGTACCCCCCCCCCACTTTTCCTTTTTTCTCCTTTTTTTCCTTTTTGCGTTTGTTAGATGCCCAGGCATGCCTCAGTACCAGGCATTGTCAGTACTAGCTTACATTCCTTTCCTTATTTGGAAAGAGGACTAACTTTCTAGTTCATTACAGATACCCCTTCCCCTTTCCTCTCCACTTGCTTTTATGTGCCCACCTTATCTAAAAAAAATCAAATGTTTAGCCAACCAGGATTAGTTTAGATTATATGGCCTGACTCCGGCCGATGGGGAAAGGGTACAGGGGCAGGACTTGCGTCAGGAATAAAGGCTTTCGTGCCCCTTTGTTCAGGTGTGCTCTCATGGCCACTGGCCAAGGAGGAACTCCTCTGTGCAGAAGTAAAATCGCTTTGCTAAGAAGCCTTTGTTCGAGTGTTCAGTTTCCTTTGGATTTTGAGCATTATTCCTAACAAGAAGAGATGAGAGAAGAGAAGAGAAGAGAAGGTGGCAAGGTTTCCACCCTCAAGCCTGGGCCCATGGCCCTAAATGAGAACTTTAAATCCCTGTTTTCCCATCCAAATGTTGCCTTTTGGCCCACCATGCTCCTTACTCTGTGCCCATAGAAACCCCAAGCTCCACTGGCAGAGCAGCAGAGCCGTGTGCCAGAGAAGGAGAGGAGAAAAGCGTCTGAACGTCAAGAGGGGAAGAGGCAGCTGGACATTGGAGACTAGCATTGGAGAAGAGTTTGGCCGGGGATGATTGGAGAGGAGTTTGGCCAGGGACAGTCAAACGCTAGGGGAAGATTATCTTCCCACTCCATCCCCTTTCCTGCTCCCCATTTCACTGAGAGCCTTTCCACTGCCCAGTAAAATCTCTGCATTCACCATTCTTTAAGTCCGTGTGACCTGATTCTTCCTGGATGCTGGACAAGAACCTGTGTACCAAGAGAGCAGGGTGTAAAAGGCTATCACCCGGATCCTCCCCTGAGCTGGTTTTAACACCTAGCCATCTACTAAAGGAAAATGCTAAAAGAGTATTGTTTGTAACACACAATCACTGGGGCTCCAGAGGTTGTGGGCAATGCCTAGACACTGCTGGGGGCAGTATGGGTTAGTTCCTGCAGACACTTAGTTCCCAAAGGCACTTGCCCCAGCTCCTGCGCCCACTCACCTGTGTGCGCCCCCTCCTCCAAGAGGATTGAGCCAAGTAAATGAGCCACCCCTGTTGCAAGTCCTGCAAGAGGATCAAGGGAATTCTCCCATCTCAGATCCAGGGGCTCAAATTCCGTTGTGAGAACTCAGACTCTGTCTGTCTTCTGCTATGTAGATGAAAAGAGTCAAACTGTAAAATATCTGAAGAGATTTATTCTGAGCCAAATATGAGTGATCATGGCCTGTGACACAACCCTCAGGAGGTCCTGAGAACATGTGCCCAAGGTGGTCGGGGCACGGCAGCTTGGTTTTATACATGTTAGGAAGACATGAAACTTCAATAAAATACATTTAAGAAATACATTGGTTTGGTTCAGAAAGGCAGGACCATTCAAAGCAAGAGGGCAGGGGTAACTTTCAGGTTACAGGTAGGTTTAAAATTCACATTTTCTGGTTGACAATTGGTTGAGTTTATCTGAAGGCCTGGGATCAATAGAAAGGAAATGTCTGGATTGCGATAAGAGGTTCTGGAGGCCAAAGTTTAATTATGCAGATGAAGCCTCCAGGTATCAGGCTTCAGAGAGAATAGATTGTAAATGCTTCTTATCAGACTTAAAGGCCTGTGTTGATGTTAACACTAAAGAGGTATCATGAAGCATATTCAACTCCCACTTCCTGACGTGGCCTGAACTAGTTTCTCAGTTTACATTTTAAAAGTGCCCTGGCCTAGGAAAAAGTCCGTTCAGATGGTTGAGAGGGCTTTTGAATTTCACTTTTGTTTGCATATGATTACCTTACTGAATAGCTCCTAAATTCCCTTTTCCGTTATGCTAATGTCCCGGCTCATATGCTTTCAAATGATGGAAAACTTCTTTATTCTCTATACTTTTAAAAATAGAGAATTAAAATTTATTGGCACTAATTAGCCAAATCTAAGTCAAATGCTCACACATTGAGTTCAGAAAACGGTAGGCTTTATCCTAATCCTATAGACTAAGAGTAGGGACTGCATTTTTTTCCCAAGGAAAATCAAGATGCTATTATCATAAATAAGAGAAACGGTCAATGCATAGGAAAGCAATAATTGTTGTCACCACACAGAGGACACAGAGACGTGTTCTGGGATATCCATTCCACTAATGAAAAGATCTAGGACAGTTTTGATAATCACATCTCCAAGAAGGCTGATGAAAGAAGGAGGCTGCTACTTTGGGTTTAAGTATCAGCCTCCGGTGATCAAAGAATTATGATCATTTCCCTTTGGGAAAGATATAATGTCCAGTTATTTGTTACTTCTCTAGTACCCACAGTTTCAGGGATTGTCCAAGGTTCCTAAGATTAAGGTGAGGATAGAGTCAGATATACAGTAGATCCCAGATTACTAGATTTTAAATTCTTCAGAGAAAAATGAAGAAGAGAATAACACTAGGGAAAAGTATGCCTCCAGAGGAATGGGAAATAGCTAAGAAAATAAGTTTCACTGGCCGGGTGTGGTAGCTCATGCCTGTAATACCGGCACTTTGGGAGACCAAGGCAGACGGATCATCTGAGGTCGGGAGTTCGAGACCAGCCTGACCAACATGGGTAAACCCCATCTCTACTAAAAATACAAATAAAATTAGCTCAGTGTGGTGGCGCGTGCCTGTAATCCCAGCTACTCGGAAGGCTGAGGCAGGAGAATCGCTTGAACCCGAGAGGCAGAGGTTGCGGTGAGCTGAGATCACGCCATTGCACTCCAGCCTGAGCAATAAGAGTGAAACTACATCTCAAAAAAAAAAAAAAAAAAAAAAAAGAAAAGTTTCAGACTACCAGTCCAAACAAGTTTAGTATTAATCAGCAAGTTGATGAGTTCAGAGTTAAGGTTAGGAGAACTGTGGGAAAGACAGAATGTATCTATCCTTAAATGATTCAGCTGGGCACATGTTCTCAGACTTAGAGTCTCAGATGTTCACCACCCATCTTTAATTCAGCTATCTTCAAGCTTAGGTATCAATTATGACTAAAACAATTATATTGTCTACATTAATGTCACTATTGGAAGTTGTGAGCCCTAGAAACAAAATCAAGTGCATTCCTGTTACCCCTTATTTTTGCTATTCAGATGCAAACTCCAAGCATCAGTGAACATGAGCCTATGGATCACCCTAATTTGAGAACCACATTGGCCTAAACCATAACCCTGAGTATCTGCCTAATTTTCCTCCACTCAATTTCTGGCTTTTGTCTGTTTGTTTAGAGGAAAACCATGATATAAATACTAGCTGTTCTCTGGATTCTTAGCATTCAGATTTGAATTTTGCCTCCTTAATCCATGATTTAAAAAAGGAATTAGATGCATAGAATAGAACCCCAAACTTAACAGGTATGGTAGATAGAATAACGTCTATCCACCAAACACACACAAAAAGATGTCTATGCCTCAGTCTCTAGAAACTGTCAGTATCTTACATTACATGGCAAAGGGGAATTTGCAGATGTAATTAAGGTTATGAAACTTAACAGAGGGAGGTTATCCTGGCTTATCCAAGTGGCCCAATCTAATCATATGAACTTTAAGAGCAGAGAAATTTATCTGAGTCAGAAAGGCAGCAGAAGACAAAGGCAAAAGAGATGTAACAGAAGAGGAAGCTGGAGAGATTTTAAGTGTGAGAAGGATTAGAGGCACTGTTGCTGGCTGTGAGATGCCCACCTACAAGGACTGAGGAGAAACCTCTAGGAGATAAGACGCTCTCTGGCTAACAGCACACATGGAAATGATGAGTTTAACCCTACAACTGCAAGGAACTGGAGTCTGCCTGAAGCCTGAATAAGCTTGGAAGCAGATTCTTCCGAGATCTCCTCTGTACTGAGAAGGATTAATTGATTAGGATCTCACTAATAAGGGTTGGGCAGACTGACACCTTGATTTTAGTCTTGTGAAACCTAGAAGAGAGAAACCATAGAGCAAATCTGGATTTATGATCTATAGAGCTGTGAAATAAATTTGTATTGTTTTAAGCACAAATCAGTGGATTGTTTAAAATAGCAGTAGTTGGAAACTAATATAGTATGTTTCCAGACAAGGAAGGAAAGTATGAAATAGAAGGAGAGGAAATCATGGCAACTAAAAGAATTGATAGATTAAAAAATGGGAGAGTTTTCTACTAATTCTCAGTATGGTTCTGATTTTAGTCCTATGTTGCTGTAAAAATATGAGTAATTGTCCATTAACTGGACAACATTTGGCATAAAATCTTTGTTTCTTAAAGGGCTCAAGTCAGTATCTGCATTATAGGCATAGTCTGTGGTGAGATAAAGAAATAGTGAAAAGAGGTAAGAAATGAAAAGTATGAAAGCAGGCACATGATTCCTCATCAATCCTGCTACCATATGTCTAGTCCTAGAGTAAGACATAGATCTTTTATGATTTGAAGACAAGTCTGTATTTTTGGAAACCTCATTTTTATGTCAAAGCTCTCAGATCTGTTGGAAAAAATTAAAAATAAGAATGGCTATGTATTCCAGAGAAATAAAGCCATTGACAGACTTTTAAAATTCTTTATTGTTGTGGATCCCAAAAAAGGGACCTCTATGATATGTTATGTATCGTTACAATATGGTGCATGGCTTCATCATCTGTACTGAGAAAGATTAATTGAATAGGATCACACTAATTTACAAGCAATTGTACTACAGGATGAACATGAAACAGGCCTGCCAAGAAAAGTTTTGTCACTTGCACTAGACATTTTTATCTGCAAAGGATGTTTATATACACCTTGGGTTATTTCCAAGATTTTACTTTGGGTATGGATCTAGGCCTTCACTTAGAGAACTCCTTCCTCCTTAAAAAAGCAAGTGAAATTCTTGCAACATAGATAAGAAAATCGCCAGTGCTACTTCATGTGTTTTTAATGATGCCCTGAAATCATCAGGCAACCACCAACCCAGGGCCCGGAAATGAAGAAAGTACGCTCTGTCTCAGAGAAATATAAATTTCTACGAAATAACAAGCAAAGTGTGTTCATATCTTGAAACTCAGGAAACCTCAGCTACTGAGTTCCAAATATTTCTCAGATATGTAAATAATACCAAAGGAGATGGGAAATTCCAGTTGTCGTTTATAGTATTCTTCATTTCATGGGGATTTCCTCAAGAGGTTATGACTGTCAAGGAGCGCAGACAGTCTTTTTTCTTCTAAGACTGATGACAGCTCCTTTTCCTCACAGACAAAACCTCGAGAAGCTTCTCAAGTTATGACCAATGTTGACAAAAAGAGTCAAATCTGTAACATATTTTTAGAGACTTATTCTGAGCCAGATATGAGTGCCAAGGTGGTTGGGGTACAGCTTGGTTTTATATATTTTAGAGAAGCATGAGGTATCAATCAAATACATTTAAGAAATAGGGGGGCAGGGGCTTCCAGGTTGTAGGTAAATTTAAACATTTTCTGGTTGGCAATTGGTTGAGTTTGTCTAAAGACCTGGGATGATAGAAAGGAAATGCTCAGGTTAAGATAAAAGATTTTGGAGACCAAGGTTCTTTTGAAGTCTTATAGTGGGTGCCCTTGGAGACAATAGATGACAAATGTTTCCTATTCAGATCTTTAAAAGGTGCTAGACTTTTAGTTAATCTCTTCAGGATAGGGAGGGCCTGGAAGAAAAAGACCTAGCTATGTTAATAGAGATTGTTTACAGATGCAGATTTTCCCCCACAAAGGATGGCTTTGCAGGCCCATTTCAAGATATGGCAGAGAAAAATGTTTTGGGGTAAATTATTCTGATTTTCTTCCTGGTTATGCCAAAGTCAGATTGGAAAGTAAGTTACAAATACAGGGTTAAATAAAACCCATCTGATGAGAATTTATGGTTTGTAGGGCATGACTCCCCAGACCCCTTAGATAGGAATTTGGGCAAGATAAAAACAATCAGAGCTTAGTCCTCACCAAGTATCGAATGCTTATGTCTGTTCTCTGTCATCCGCTTCCTCTTTGGAGCATATTTTACCCACCATTCCTTTCATTCCAATTGATTATATATATATATATGTATATATATACACACATATATATATATATAATTTTTTTTTTTTTTTTGAGACAGAGTCTTGCTCAGCTACCCAGGTTGGAGTGCAGTGGTGCAATCTCGGCTCACTGCAACCAATGTCTCCCGGGTTCAGGCGATTCTCCTGTCTCACCCTCCCCAGTAGCTGGGATTACAGGCACCTGCCATCATGCCTGGCTAATTTTTGTACTTTAGTAGAGGCTAGGTTTCACCATGTTGGCCAGGCTGGTCTTGAACTCCTGACCTCAGGTGATCCGCCTGCCTCAGTCTCCCAAAGTGCTAGGATAACAGGTGTGAGCCACCGCACCTGGCCAAATTGATTATATTTTAATGAAGGTTCCATAACATATTTGAGTCTACTCAAAACTGAAAAGAACCATAACATAAAGGAACACAAATGGGAAAAAAAAAACCCAAACTCTCATACCTCTCAGATCGATGCCCTTATTTGACTTATCATCATATGTTATATAAACTGTAGGAAGCTATATATTTGGGCATTCTTATTCATTCATTCATTCATTCATTCATTCATTCATTCATTCATTCAAACAGCTGTCAGTCATGCAAAGAACTAGATGTCATGTTCAGCCAAAGGAACAAAGAAAGAAAGAACAAAGTTCTAAGACAGGAAAAGTTTTAGTAGGCTTTAAACACCCAGCAAAAGAGCAGTTGGCCCTCACAATACCAAACATACAGAGTTTTTCAAATATCCAAATGCCCTAAAAATACTATGACACTTAAATATGCATATATTTCTGTGAATTTAAATAAAGTTTTATAGTTCTCTCTCATTGACTATCACTTCCCCTTGAAATTGTAGTTGGTACCATTTTGCACACATCAAAAATGCTAGATCTGGAGTTATGCATTTTAGTTATGTAACCAAACTTACTTTTCCCAAAAAAATAAAACTAACGTACACAAGAGAGCTGTGGACTTATCTGTTGTCATCCACCCAGTTGCTCAAAGCAATAGTCTAGGAATCATAGTGGAATCCTTCTTTGTTTTCTATAGCTACACCAACACTGATCCCATTCTGTTAAGCTGCATCCACTTATCTCCATCTCTCCTTAGCACAAACTATTATTAGCTCTCAATTCACCTGCTGCAATAGCCACTCTTGTCTTCCTGCAAGCATTCTCCACCCAGCAGCCCTAGAATAATCTTTAAAAAATTGTCCAGCCAACTTTATGTTTAAAACCTGGCAACAGCTTTTCCTTAAATTCAAACTTCTGGACCCTACAGGATCTGTTTCCTACCTCCCTCCCTGATTTCATCTACTGCTATTCATACTCTTGCTCACCACGTTTTAGCCACACAATTCTTTTTGTTCCTTGATTCAAAACGTCTGATTCTTGACTTGGGGAAGATTATTTCCCTTTCTTAAAATGATTTCTGCTCCCAGATTCGTCCTTGGTTGGCTGCTTGTCATTTAGTCCCTAATTAGGTCTTTCCTGGCCAACCAATCTAATTAACATCCCTCCGCCACAACTCCAGACATTTTCTTTCATCAGCTCTTTTTAAATACAATTTAATAAAGTATTGTTAATTATATGTGTTTCATGTTTATTTTCTCTCTCCTTGTACTTGAATATGAACTCCATAAGGGCAGAGACCTTATTTATCTTGTTCTCCAGTTAATCTCCATCACTGTGAATAGTGCTTCACATATAGTGGGCACTCAATTAATGTTTGTTCCACTCATTTGTTCAAGATTATACAACATCACAATTCAGAAGCAACATCTCCTAACACTCATTCTACCGGGCCATAGTTAGAGACACTAATGGCTTACCACCTCGAAGATATGGTATACCTTTTGTGTAAGTAAGATCAATCTTCCTCATTTTAGCACCTCCTAGAACTTACAATAAAAAAAGAGAAATATTAGATGACCAATTAATGGACATATTTTGATTGACCTAAACAATGGTTCATTCAAATACGCAAATACCCAAGTATACCATATCTTAGCTCCAAAATTCTTCCCAATGACCAGTTGGAGAGACAACCCGTTTATTCGGCAAATATGCCAGAGGTAGTGATTCACATGGTCTTACAGCACTTGCCCAAGCCAACCTCCATCACCCTGCCCTGGAAGGATGTGCCCGGAGGTGGTTTCCTGTTTGATTAGCCAGTCCCTGAGGCATTATTTCATGTGTCAGTGCATTTAAAAGGGGTATCTCATCCCTCTTTTATATTGCTACTGGCACTCAATAAAATCCAACAAGTTTTCAAACTTACATATTTCAGCATCTCCCAAATGTTACCATTGGTTCTGAACAATTTAGTTTACTGGAAAAAAACAAAGAACAAAAAACTATATTTTTCTGTCTCTGTCCACTGAAACAACCCAGAAGCAATGCATTTCTTTTTAGAAAAAGGAGAAATAGGCCGGGCGTGGTGGCGGGCGCCTGTTGTCCCAGCTACTTGGGAGGCTGAGGCAGGAGAACGGCGTGAACCCGGGAGGCAAAGCTTGCAGTGAGTGGAGATTGTGCCACTGCACTCCAGCCTAGGCGACAGAGCAAGACTCTGTCTCAAAAAAAAAAAAAAAAAAAGGCATACAATTTCCAGTTCCCAAGATTAAATGATTTTTAAGGCCCTAGTGTTATATTTGTATCTCTTTTTTTTCACCGAAAATCTGATTCTTAATGGTGGCTGATTCATGAACTTATTTATTGTGTGTGTGTGTGTTTCAAAATAACATTAGCGATATTGTAACTAACAATGAGATTGCTGAGTGCAAAGTATGACTCCTTTGTTGTATTTTTTTTTCTTTTAGATATACTTTTGTGGAGATGTACAGTCAATACGCTGTCTTTTTAAACCACTATGATTACTTTTTATTTGATGATACGAGCAATTTGACAATTTTTCTTTCAGTTTTTTATTTTATTTTCTGATATAACTTTGGTTTAACTAGGTAAATACTCCCATGGTTTAACAGTCAAAGCTGTAGAAAGTCTGCCTTCCTTTCTGTTCCTTCCCCCTCTTCTCTAACTTCTCCTATAGGTAACCTTTTTTTTAAATCTTTTGGTTTATTTTACAATGTTTATTTTTAAAATTGCAAACAAATATGCATATATTTATATAGATATAAATACGTATTTGTATGTTTCCCTTACATAAAAATTAACATACACACTTCTCTATGCTTTTTGTTTTTTCTCTTAATGACATATTCTTGTGAAAAAACAATGAAGATGTAGGCCTCATTCCTTTATGTAGCTGTATGTTGTAACATTGTGTGGATGTATCATAGTATATTCAATCCAACTCAGGCTGATTGCTGATGTACTGTTGGGTGATTTCCATGTTTTTACTTTTACAAATAGTGCTGCAACATGTATCCTTGGGCATGCATCCTTTCATAGGTTTGCCAAAGCATCTTTGGGATATGTTCTGAGAAGTGGAAATTCTGCATCAAAATGTAATTTTGGCAGATATCGCCAAGTTTTCATCATTGAATTGTGTCATTTTTCAATACCATCAGCAATGTATGAGTGTCCATACCCTACTGCCTTGACAAATATTATGTCTTCAAACTTTTGAATGTTTTATCTGATGAAAGAGAAATGGTATCTCAGTGTAGTTATAATTGAATTTCTCTTATGAATAAAATTGACTTTTAAAAATATTTCTGAAAATAATTTTTGTGAATTATTTGCATGTCTTATTCATATCTTTTGCTCACTTTCTATCAGATTGTTAGTTTCTCTTCTCAATATTTAGACACTCTTCATATATCAGTGAAATACCTGTTTATGATATAAATTGCAGACATTTGTTCTCAGTTTGACATTTGCTGGATGGCAAATACTTAAAAAATTCCTGGATGGCAATGCAAATTACCCTGATATGATCACTATACATTGTATCTATGAAACATCACTACGTACTTTGTAAAATATGTACAATTACTATGGGTCAATTACAGAAAAAGACTTTTTTTTTTTTTTTTTGGTGAGATGGAGTTTCGCTCTTGTTGCCCAGGCTGGAGTGCAATGGTGCGATCTCGGCTCACTGCAACTTCCGCCTCCCAGGTTCAAGCGATTCTCCTGCCTCAGCCTCCCGAGTAGCTGGGATTACAGGCACCCGCCACCACGCCCGGCTAATTTTGTATTTTTAGTAGAGACGGGGTTTCTCCATGTTGGTCAGGCTGGTCTCTAACTCCCGACCTCAGGGGATCCGCCCGCCTCGGCCTCCCAAAGTGCTGGAATTACAGGCATGAGCCACTGCGCCCGGCCGAAAAAAAAATTTTTTTAAAAAAGAAAAAATAAGTGTCTCTCTAGGGCATTTGGAGCTTGGTCACATCAACATCATGTTTTATCTTCCAGATTACAAAGAAAAGCATCCATGTTTTCTTCGAGTGTCTGTATGGTCTTAGTTTTACACTTAAATACCAACCATTCGGAATTCGTTCCCTTTATAAGGTATTAAAAAATCCAAATTTATATGTGCACTAATGGCTAATCAGTTGTCTGCCCAGTTATTAAAAGTCCTTATTTTTCCCCAGTGATTTGAGATACGTTCTTTATCATGTACTAAATTTCCACATGTATTTTTTTTTCCTTCCTGGATTTTTCATTCCATTCCATCAGTCTACTTGTGCACCAGTATCACACTGTTTGAGTCAAAAGGCTTTATGATATGTTTCATGAACCGTAAGAATCAGCGCCACTTCTCATTACTTCTCATTTTTACAGCTTTTCTAGCTAGTCTCACTTTTTCTTTTTTCTTTAATTCTTTCAAATGAATGTTATGATCAAGTTCTCTTATTCCAGGAAGGTAGGGGAGAATATTATCATCAATATCAAATTACATAGAACAATTAATGTAGGGAGAATTGACATTTTCATTGACTTCTACTGAAGAATATAGAATATTTTTTCTTTATTTAACGTGCTTTTCATCTTTTAAGCATGTGTGTGTCTAATAGAGGTTTTTTACATTTCTTTTTAAGTTTATGCACAGTTTCTTTATTTTACTTTATGTTGCTATTATACTTTATTTTATGTTGCAATTTATTATAAATTAGGTTCGCTCTTCCATTATTGTTTCCATTAGATTATGTTTGTATATCTGAAAGTCAATTCTCTATGCTAATTTTATACCCTCTATTTGATAAATTATCTTATTTTACTAGTTTTTAATATTTATTTATTTAGGTTTTCCAGAGTTATAATTTTATAATCTGTAGATAGAAATTGTTTTATCTTTTCTTTTGCCTCTATTTGCTTTTTAGGACTTTAACATTTTAGTTAATTTATCTGACACAATATTAAATAGTAGAGGAGATAATGGACATTTCTTCTTGTTCCATAATCAATATCCTGTTGTTTAATCACAACATAACTTTGATGAAATTGAAAGAGCAGAGCTTTTGGAGTCAAGCAGCCATGGCTTTGAATTATACTTTCACCACTTACTGATCTTGTGACTTTAAGCAAAGAGCTTAATGTGCACGAGTTTTATTTTTCTCATCTGTAAAATGGATATTTATGTTTGCAATGATTAACACAATGACTAACACATGGTAGACACTCAATACATTTTTGCTCATTATTTTTCCTTCTAAATGAGCACCCTGTCACCTGGGAGTCCTTAAAAATGCAATGGGCAGTAGAAAAGCCAGACTGAATAAGATAGCACAGCACCAACAATCACTGAGACTGGCCTAAGATGGAAACAGAGACCAAACACCCTGAGCTGAAACTTTTAGGCAGTAAGTCATCACTTAAAGCGGCAAATAGGTATATCTAGCTTAAAAGAGAAAGAAATCTAGCTGTTATCTATGCAGTGCCCTCTGGTGGTTAGGATACATGGCTGTAGTTTTAAAAAAATATAGATCATGGAACAGAATAGTAATAAAAATAGCCAACATTTGGTGATCTCTTTCCATCTTCCAGGGCTTTTAGCAAATAATGTGCAAGTATGAAACCCTGTGAGATATGCATATGCTCTCCCTTTCTACAAAGGAGGACGTCAATACTTACAGAAGTTAATGAACTCAACCCAGACTGCATAGCTGATTACTGGGGATGCTAGAATTCTGTGATTTAGATATGTTTGATTCATATCTGCTGTGCTATTCTGTATGTATGCTATAAGTGTATACAATGTAAACAGAATAGTTTACTCAGAAGGGTCCTAGAAATAGGCTAGTAGACACCACATTTGACAGATGAAAGAATAAAATCCCCAAAGGAGAATTGTACGGTTAACTATTAAACAATTTGAACTAGACTCCTAGGTCCCTGACTCCCATTTTTTTTGTTCTTGTTATTGCACAAAAGTTATTTGATTTAATCTTCCTTTCTTGCAATTGTTTGACATTTCCCCAGGATAGTAGACAGCCCTCCATATCTTTACAATTAAAAAAAATAAAAAAAAAAAGACGGGGTGGGGAATAATCTCTAC
Organism: Mandrillus leucophaeus; assembly: GCF_000951045.1. Lineage (NCBI taxonomy): Eukaryota > Metazoa > Chordata > Mammalia > Primates > Cercopithecidae > Mandrillus > Mandrillus leucophaeus. The sequence continues at coordinate 4,042,448 of NW_012101288.1, forward strand.
CAAATTTGACAACTCATTAACTACACTTTATAAAAGAGATTTAATTGCTTGCCTTGTATCCTGTTTTCAGCTTTCGTCTCCAGTAGCAAATATCAATTAAATTCTAATAACAAAGAGTCTTACCACAGTTGACAAATAATCCCTTTCAGGAGAATTGCCCTCAGTGACTCTCCACAGGCAAAATTTACAATTCTTTCAGCCACAATTCTTTGCTGCTGTTTCCTCTAACATCAGATGTGACAGGTCTGCCAGGACAAGAAACAGACTTACCCTTTGAGGGCATTTTCCCATATAATGAGGTGGCTCCTGCAGAAATCACACTGCTAGTGGTGACAGGCCACTATAACTCCTGAGGGCTGACCATACAGAGACCTATAATTTACCCAGCTGACCAGCATCAGCGTGAGGCCAATTTTCTAGAATGATGTTCTGATTTTGCAGTTAAGTTGTTGACAATAGAATAGTTTATGAATGACAAGGAGGAAAACTAGGTTCTCTCAATAAAAATCTCAGGGAGACAATTTTCACTCAGTCGTAGGTAGCACTTTGTAATAACCAGAGCATATAAATCTGCTGCAAACTGCCCAGAATACAATCACCTCTGATCATGAGATTCAAACAGAGGCTGGTTCAGCATTTGGCCAGAATGTGGTATAGCTCACTCAAACAGTAGATTGACTAGATAATTTTCAAATTCCCTTTCCAAACCCTAGGTATGTTTCCTTGACATAATTGTAATTTTTTCTCTATTGCTTTTAATTTGATTAAGCAATAATGTGCTGTAATTACATAGCCACATTCTTTTAAAAAAGCAAAAAACAATGAATCTCTGCCATCAGATGGGTGTACATAAATCAGAGATGACCACTTATTATGTAAAGCATGATATCTTATCGTTTCGTTGTTAGCTAAAGAATAGTAGTAGAGATCATAGTTACAGGGAATTTAGATGCATTGTTGTCAGGAACACCAGCTGAGTTTCCAGGTGAGATTAGAGGCTCACTATCTTGTGATCAAAAGATACGGAAAAAATTAGATTATTTCTAATATCTCTTTTAATTATAGTATTCCAACATTCTAGAAATAACTTTAAGATTCTCAGTTGCTAAGTGAGCAAAGGTAACAATAGAATCTATACTGCATTAAGAGCTATGAAATTGTGTGTTTGGTTTCCTTCTTATTCCATTATATGTACATCTTAATTATATGGTTGAATGTTTTATATGTATATAACATTATATATGTGACTTTTAAAAAAGAGACTTATTCATGTCATATGAAGAACAGTGGACTCAGCTGAACTTTTAAATAAAATGAAAAAATTTATGGATTACATAATCAGTATCTTCAAATAATAAAGGTCTAAAATGGGCTGTCATGTCAATGTTACCTGAGTTGTTTTACATGATTCAAATGGATACAAAGTTAAGAGAAAAAAATTCTACATCAATGAACTAACAAAATTGTTAGCAAACAGAGCTGTTTGAGGAAAGAATAATCTACCTCATTTTGTTGTATTCCATATCACCGCAAGTTTCAGTATACCTTTGATGTTCTCTGGATAGATTATTAAATAGGGATTCAAATATTATTTCTCTTGCCATCCTGAGATTTTTGTCACCCTATGAATCCAGTTCTATTGTCTTATTTATGAAGCAACATCAATAGGTTCTTCTGTAATCACTCAAATCCTTTCAGGAAAGTTCGTTACTCTTGGATAATCTCTACAAGCCAAAGAGATTGGTCATGGTCTTGTCTTTGGTCATTTGTAATTCCTCCACTAGCTATTTCACATTGCAGAAAAAGAAATGTTTTCCCCAAAGAAAGTCCTCTTGCAATTAAGTTACACAAAACATGGCGCTCACAGCCCACAATCTTTAATTCACTCCTCCTGGGTAGAGTCAAACTTCATCATGCCACTAAGTGAAGGGATACCTACCACAGTCAGGAAACTAACTGAGAAAGTATATCTGTCATAGCCTGTAGCCACCCAGAAGGAGTTCCAAGAATCTTAATCCTTAGTGAACCATGAAACTTCAGGGCAGGCAGTTTGCAGCTGGGGATTTGTTTGCCTATGCAAATTCCATCATAAATCACCTCATCCTCAACTAAAAGGCTAAGGCAAAGGCCAAGGTGCTGTGCAGAGTTATCACTGGGTCAAAGGCTCAGGATTTATGAGGCAAACCAGCCCTAGATTGGTCTAGTCTTTTATTAAGGTAGTTACTTTAACTCCCATTTAGCAGATGAAGAAACCAAGATTCTAAGTATAATAGACTTTCCTTAGTCCTAAGAGTTTATTAAGATCAGAAATTTTGCCATCTGGTGCTCTATTTCCTCTCCAACCAATCTGCTTAGGTCAGCAACTTCAATTCCTGTTAATGTTTCAAAAGCCAATTATGGCGGGAAGTATGCTGACACCAGGCCAGTGGATAACTCAACATTGCTCCTAATGGCTGACTCTGTAGTTGTGTATCAAAGGCTGTTACTAAACAGTCATAGGCATTCCTTCACTCACGTCATCAATTCCGTGTTGCCTTGGTGCAGAGTCACAACATGTGTTTTTTGACAAGATGCTTTCTGTTCTAAGGATATTTAATGGTCTCTCCCTGCTGGCTCTGAATAGTAACAGTATCACAGTGAAGCCAAAGGGATAGAGGATTTTAAGAGCGATGGGAGTAGTCCAAGAAAGAGGAAGAGAGATAAAATGTAGAAGACACTTAACTATAAATTTCATCGGTAACATCACAGCTCTGAATTTATAAGCTTATGACTGGATTTGGAGTTGAAAGATTTGAATTCTGCCTGTCTCTGATGCATTCTAGTTCTACAGGCTTAAGTAGAACATAAGAACTAGTTCTACAGGCTGGTTCTATAGGCTTAAGAACATCATTTACCCTTTGTGAGGCTGAGTTTCCTCATCATCAGAAAAAAATAAATAACACTCCTTGCCCCCAACATACATGCATACACTCTAGGCGCATGTGAGGACTGAATTTAACAATGTGGCATATGGAAAAGTTCTTCTGAAAATTATCAAATAACAAATTGCAAAAGAGATAATGACACCTGAGGTTGCCACCAGGTGTCATCTGATGATGACTCTGAGGGCTGTCACCACCTCAACCGAGGCCTACTTGTTATAATCTTTTTTTTTTTTTTTTTTTGAGATAGAGTCTCACTCTGTCGCCCAGGCTGGAGCTCAGTGGCGCGATCTCGGCTCACTGCAAGCTCCGCCTCCCGGGTTCACGCCGTTCTCCTGCCTCAGCCTCTTGAGTAGCTGAGACAACAGGTGCCCGCCACCACACCTGGCTAATTTTCTGTATTTTTGGTAGAGACGGGGTTTCACCATGTTAGCCAGGATGGTCTTGATCTCCTGACCTCGTGATCCACCCGCCTCAGCCTCTCAAAGTGCTGGGATTACAGGCATGAGCCACCACGCCCAGCCAGTACTTTTATCTTGAATGTCCCTTCCCACTCACTTAAACATGCTAATATCCATCCCTTTGACAAAACGTCTCTGATTCTTTCAATATAAGACTCCCACTTTCATTATAACACTTACCATTCTAACTTCTAATTTAATTATGTGAGTATTTGCCTATATTGGACTTCAGATTCCTACAGGCAGTAGATATGTTTAATTCATCTCTGAAGTCATCTAAAAAACACACAATGCCTTGCTCAAATTGGTCAACCAATAACTACTTATGGAAAGGACCCATTTCTAGTGGAATAGAAAAAAGACCTGAATTATTTGAGTGTCATCTTGCCCATTCTCAGGTATGTGAACTTGTGAGAAACTCTAATTTTTCATCTATAAAACATTAACAATTATTTCAGGGTTGTTATAAGAGTTAAATGAAAATAAAATAAAACGGAAATGACTCATTCATTGTGAATATAAAATATTACTTATTTTCCCATTCAAAGGATTCTGCAATTCATAGAATTCACAGAATTAAAGACTATTCAATGAAAACAAGAGGGCTAGGAAGAACAAATGATTTAGATTAAAACTAGCATGTAGCTTCCATGACTCTCCATTCCATGTTAATTTCCCACTTTCTCCTTTCGTGATCTAGTATTTTTAAAACTACATGCTGTTCTGGAAAAGACCCTGAGGTTTGTAAACAATCACCTAAATATGTTTTTAGTTTGTGTTATATTTGAAAGAAAACGTGATTCTTTCAAAATATGGCTTTAATGCTGATCACTGCAGATGGGTGATACGGTTTGGCCATATCATCCATTAGGGTTTGACCCAAATCTCATCTTGATTGTAACTCCCACAATTCCCATGTGTTGTGGGAGGAACCCAGTAGGAGGTGATTGAATCATGGGGGTGGGTCTTTCCTTCTCTGTTTTCATGATAGTGAATGAGTCTCACAAGATCTGATGATTTTAAAAATGGGAGTTTCCCCACACGAGTTCTCTCTTGGCCTGCTACCATCCACGTAAGATGTGCCTTGCTCCTTCTTGCCTTCTGCCATGATTGTGGGGCCTCCCTAGCCATGTGGAACGGTAAGTCCATTAAACCCTTCTTTTGTAAATTGCCCAGTCTTGGGTATGTCTTTATCAGTAACATGAAAACAGACTAATACAATGGGGTATTTTGATAGATTATTCTTCATACTAAGCATTTTGACAGTGAATGTGTCAATATAGTAAAGCTTCTGTAGAAAAGGAAGAAAGCTTCCTCTTGATCAGATTTTTTTTGACCTTTTTTTTTCTCTCTAATATCAATGTTTACATCTCATAGATCTGCACTGGCTTTCTTGGAAAACTCATTTTATGTTCTTGCCTTATATTTAGGTGAAGTCATATCCTGTGACCCCCAAAAAGTCAACCTTTCATGCTCATAGGGTTGTTACGGAAACTAAACAGTATTGGCCGGGTGTGGTGGCTCACGCCTGTAATCTATTTCTTGCCAATCTACATATATTGAATCCCACTAATTTTGCCAATACCCATTTCTCATATCTATTATGCTGTAGTTTCACCAATTAAACTCCATTTTAACAGCCATTAGATAAACTAATATGCTCTTTGTTCTTGAATGGAGATGAAAAGAGCTGACACCTTTGTGGTAGCTCCCCGTAAGGTAGGGTTTATGATCCAAAGTCTTGGGCATACATTTCCAATTAGACCAAGTAGTCAACCCTAGGGTGAAGATCAGAGATTAAAATTATCATCATCCTCCAATCACTCCCCCATATATATACTGGTTAGGCTGTAGTAATTTTCTAGAGTAAGTTATAAACCACAGAACAATTATAGTGGGAGCAACTAATACAGTTCAGAGAATGGTACTGCATTTGAATCATTCTGTTTAAGAACTTCTCAAAACGTTTCTTCTAGCTTTTTGGCCTCATCGTCATCATGATCAAAGAGATGTTTGGAATAAATTCAAATTTTTAGGCAACTTTCTTTAAATAATTGTGAGTCATTGTTCTCCTTCAAGAACCGTTAGCTCCAGCCAGACTGCTGCTCATATAAACCTGATGCCTTTTGATTTTTTTTTTTT
>NW_012101288.1:4048021-4078895 GCF_000951045.1 Mandrillus leucophaeus
GGAGGCAGAGGTTGCAGTGAGCTGAGATTGCACCACTGCACTCCAGCCCAGGCAACAGTACGAGACTCCATCTCAAAAAAGAAAAGAAAAAAAGAAAACTAAACAGTATAAATGATGATTTTCTTGTATGTAGTTGATTAAACATTTAGTTAAACAATAAAAGTAGTTTTGTTGTGGCCTCAGTGGTCTTCAGAATCAAACAATTTTGGTTTGAATCCAGTATTCACCATTCACCAGTTGTTGGCTTTAGGCAAGGCAATCAAGCTGCCTATTGCTCATTTTCTTCATCATAAAATTAGAATAAAAACAGAGACCTAATATTATTGCCTTGAGGATATATGTATAGTTGCTAATACAGTTCCAGTTGTATAGTAGGCTCTCAATAAATAGCAACTGCTTTAAAAATATCATATACTAATGAGAGTCTTCATTGCTATACCTCTGCCAGTCATTAATGGGATCAGGATTTGGGCTTTCCCATTTATGGTGTATCCACATACCCTGGAATAGTGTTGACACAATTAAGGCTTAGTAAATGTTTGGTGAACCAGAAGATGAATAGAGGCCTCATGTAACTCCCAGCCATGTCTTCAATCTTAACATTTAAATCATATCAGCCCTCTGTGACTTTGCATAATGATAGTCTGGGGACATGCAATGGCCCAGTGCAAATAAAAATCGAAACATTTTCAACATTTTCTCCTATTAGCAATGTTTTTACAAAGAAATTTTCTAGTCTAAAATGGAAGCACTGACATAAGAAGTGGTGAGAATAAAGTAAACCCACATGTACTTTGATGAAAATGGAATTGCCAGAGTTGTTACCTAAATTGAGTTGGAAATGTGAATGATGATGTGAGTGTTATGAGTGGATTCACACAATTTTTGTTTTTGGACCTCTAAATGATATCATCAGCCTTTCCTCTGTGTGCTTTCTGCCATCTTCAGTGATTCTCTAATGCCACATAGTTGGATACTGAAGTATCAACTTACCTCATTTCAAATCATAGATTCAGCATCCTCTGCTCACATAGAGATGGAACAACCCTCCTTGCCAGTTACAGTAACTCCTGACCATCCAGCTATGCCCATAATTGTACTGACAGTTCCAAAGTTCAACCACCCGTGATCTCATCATATACAGATAATACATATCTGTCTTCCATATTGAAGTTTTCATAGCTTTTCATATCGACTCTCTCATATAGTCCTTATAACAAATCCGTGGAGGTGGCTGAAAAAGTATGACATCATTATTTTAGAGATAAAGAAACTGAAGTTAATCTAGGTGTTACCATTTTAGAGAGAGAAAGTTGGTGGTCTCAGTAAAACTTGGCCCTAATTTCACCTTTGAAATGAATTCATTGTTACGGGCATTCATGCTGTTTAGGTCTAAATCTACTCCTCTGTTATATGCCAACTGGATTTCTCGGTTTGTTTCCAGCAATAACATCCAATGTTTCCTAACTATTCCAAACACAATTAAGATAAAAATGTGACGGTGGCAGTAGTAGAATCTCGGTCTTCTGAGCCCTAATCAAGTCATTTTTCTAGAGAGCTGCCAATGGCCAACATGAAGACAGAGTCCTGGGCATGTCCTTTATGCCAGAGGTTTCCAGATGTGGATGCTCAGCAGATTTACCTATTTTTGTTAAAAATACAAACTCTAGAGTTCATTCTCAATGATTCTGATTGTGTGGGTCTGATTTCTCAGCCTATGTTGAAACCTGCTGATTTAGGTCGTGAAAAAGACTCCTAAATGTATTGGTTTCATGGCCTTTCCTTGAAGTAGTGCCAATACAGTAACCTGGCTGTCGTTTGACTCTGATGTAGACCAAGTCAATGGCCTTAACAGGATCTACTGGGGATATTAAGGTACAATCTTCAGGTTCCATTTTTTTTCTAGGAAATCTGACATCCAACTCACAATTTTCTCCCATTTTAAGATGGGGTCTTGGGGATGGACAAAACAGTGTGAATGAGCATGCTATTCTGGATCCCAGAGCCATCTCTGGAGAGAGAAATCATGCTGAATCTAAATCACCTCCCCCACCAACATCTTTCAGAAGGAATAAATTAATGTGGTTAGTTGCTACCAAACAATTGACTTTCAGACAATGACCTTTATCTTCTCATTTCTCTCACTGAGATAAAGTGAAGGGCAGCCCCATGGCTCCTGCTGTTAAGTGGAACCTAAGTGGAAGAGAAGAGGGACCAATGTTTCTGAGCTGATATCACCTAAAAAAGGCACTTAACAAAGTCCAGAAGGGATTTCAGTTGAGGTTTTGGCTAATGTCAAAAATAATCTGTTTCAAGATTTCTCCAGGTTGTACAAAATAGCAGATAAAGCTTGAAAAAATAAAGATAAACTAAAGAAATCATAGTATAAAATGTATGTAATTTTTTTCTTCTTGTAAATAATATACTGATTTTTTTTCTGATTTTTTTTTCCCATAAAATAAGCTAATAGAAAAGACCAAAATAGCACAGGTCTTGGAGTAACTATCTGTCTTGGCCACACATGGAAAAAAAATGAACAACCTGCATTGGTAGTGACCTTTTGCTCAGACCATGTGCCTGAGGAGGTGGCATTGAACAGTAGAAAGTCAGACACATCAAGATCTGAATGCTAAAGTCTGTCATTACTATGTGTGTGGCTTTGGACACAATCACCATCCACCAGAGTTATTGTATTAAGTCTCCTAACTAGTACCCTGCTTTTGTTACTGTTCTTCAGTCTATTCTTGGCAGTCATAGTCTTCTAGTCTATTCAATCTATTCTTGTTCTTCAGTCTATCTCAGCAGCCAAAGAGATCTGGTTGGAATACAAGCCAGGTCATTCTACTGTGCTACGCACCTCATTCTAATGCCCACCCATCTTTCTCAGAGTAAAAGCCAAAGTTCTTACAATGGCTTGTGATGCCCCATATGATCTCATGCCCTATTGTTTCTTCCTAATCTTACTTTGTACTTAATGTTGTTCACTCTGCTTCAGCTATCCTAGTCTCTTTAGTATTCCTCAAACATATCAAGAATCTGCTCAGTTTGGAGCTTTGCACCTTTTCTTCAGTCTGCCTGGACTTCTTTTCTTCAGGCATCTATGTGACTTACTCCTTCACATCCTTCAGGTCTCTCTCTTTTTTTTTTTTTTTTTTTTTTTTACAAACTTTGCCTTCTTAGTAGAACATTTCTTAACCAGTCCATTTAAAATCACTTTTCCACACAACATGCTCTATGTCATTTCATGTTGGCATTTTTTTCCTTTACTTATCTCTTCTCACCATCCAACATATTGTATATTATGTCATTTATTATTTGTGTCTTTTCAGTGGAATGTAAACTCTATGAGGACAGAGAATTTGTTGGTTATGCTCATTGATCAATTCTTAGCATCTAGAATTAATGCCTAGCATATGGTATGCCAATATGGTTTGGCTGTGTCCCTACCCAAATCTCATTTTGAATTATAGGTCTCACAATCTCCATGTGTTGTGGGAGGAATCCAGTGGGAGGTAGTTGATTCATGTGCTGGTTACCCTCATGTTGCTGTTCTTGTGATAGTGAGCGAGTTCTCATGAGATCTGATGCTTTTATAAGGGGCTTTCTCCCTTTTGCTCAGCACTTCTCTTTCCTGCCATCACATGAAGAAGGACATGTTTTCTTCCACTTCTGTCATGAAGTCCAGGCTGAGGTGGTCCCAGATGGAGATGAAGAACTTGTTGGGAACTGGAATAAAGGTGATGCTTGCTATGTTTTAGCAAAGAGACAGGTGGCATTTTGCCCCTGCCATAGAGATCTGTCAAACTTTGAACTTGAGAGAGATGATTTAGGGTATTTGGCAGAAGAAATTTCTAAGCAGCAAAGTGTACAAGAGGTGACTTGGGTGCTGTTAAAAGCATTCAGTTTTATGTATTCACAAAGATATGGTTTGGAATTGGAACTTATGTTTAAAAGAGAAGCAGAGCATAAAAATTCAGAAAATTTGCAGCCTGATGATGCAATAGAAAAGAAAAAAACTCATTTTCTGAGTAGAAATTCAAGCCAGCTGCAGAAATTTGCATAAGGAACAGCAAGGAGCCAAAAGTTAATTGCGAAGACAATGGGGAAAATGTCTCCAAGGCATGTCGGAGGTCTTCACGGCAGCTTCTCCCATCACAGGCCCAGAGACCTAGGAGGAAAAAATGGTTTAATGGGTGGGGCCTGGGCCTTGTGGCTTTGGGCAGTCTCAGGACTTGGTGCCCTGTGTCCCAGCTGTGGTTAAAAGAGGCCAAGGTACAGCTCAGGCCATGGCTTCAGAGGGTGCAAGTTCCAAGCCCTGACAGCTTGCACATTGTGTTGAGCCTTAGGGTGCACAGAATTTCAAGAATTGAAGTTTGGGAACCTCCACCTAGATTTCAGAGGATGTGTGGAAAGGCCTGGATGTCCAGGCAGAAGTTTGCTGCAGGGACAGGGCCCTCATGGAGAACAGCTAGGCCAGTACAGAAGGGAAATGTGGGTTTGGAGCCCCCACACAGTCTCCACTGGGGCACTCCTAGTAGACTTGTCCTCCAGACCCCAGACACAGGTCTACTTGGGAGTGTGCCATTGTCCTCCAGACCCCAGAATGGTAGATCCACTGACAGCTTGCACCATGCACCTGGAAAAGCCACAGACACTCAATGCTGTGAAGGAAGCTTGGAGTGGTGCTGTACCCTGCAAAGTCACAGGGGCAGAATTTCCTAAGGCTGTAGGAGCCCACCTCTTGCATCAGTGTGACCTAGATGTGAGACATGAAGTCAAAGTAGATAATTTCAGGGCTTTAAGATTTTACTGCTTTGCTGGATTTTGGACTTGCATGGGGCCCGTACCCACTTTGTTTTGGTCAATTTTTCCCATTTCGAATAGGTGTATTTACCCAATGCTTGTACTCCATTGTATCTAGGAAATAACTAACTTGCTTTTGATGTACAGGCTCATAGGTGGAAGGAATTTGCCTTGTCTCAGATGAGACTTTGGACTTGGACTTTTGGGTTAATGCTGGAATTAGTTCAGACTTTGAGGGGGTGGCTGTTGGAAAGGCATAATTGTGTTTTGAAATGTGAAGACATGAGATTTGGGAGGGGCTAGTAGTGGAATGATATGGTTTGGCTGTGTTCCCACCCAAATCTCATCTTGAATTGTAGTTCTCATAATCCCAACATGTCATGGGAGGGACCCAGTGGGAGGTAATTGAATCATGGGGGTGGTTACCCCCATGCTGCTGTTCTTGTGATAGGGAGTGAGTTCTCATGAGATCTGATGGTTTTATAAGGGGCTTTTCCCCTTTTTGCTCAGCACTTCTCCTTCCTGCCATCATGTGAAGGACATGTTTACTTCCCTTTCCGCCATGATTGCAAGTTTCCTGAGGCCTCCCAACACATGCTGAACTGTGAACCAATTAAACCTCTTTCCTTGATAAATTACCCAGTTTCAGGTATGTCTTCATTAGCAGCATGATAAGGAACTAATACATAGGCACTTGGTAAATATTTAATGAATGAATGATGGAGATAATGAATAAATTAAAAATAGTAGGATTCTGAAAGATTCACTTTCTCATCTGTGAAATGGGAATGATACCTGCTAGCATAGCTCTATCACATTTTAGGCATGTAATTCATTGCACATCTCTTCCTCTACATCTAGGCCTATATAGGATTATTTTCTATCATCTACATCCCGAGATTAGAGTTAAAAATAAATCCCTCCTTAAAACAGCAACATTCCAACTCCACAGTTCCACTATCTAGATTTCATTTTGCAAATTAGCTTGACAAATACACTATTTCTGGTTGGTTTGTGCTGTTTTACAGAGTAGATGCTCAGTATATCTTAATTTCGTTTTCCTTTCTCCCTTCATTTTTAACGTACATAAACACTGTCTCAGCAAATAAGTTCCTTTTACAGATTTTTTTGCTTATTTTGGTAAAATCTAAAATACTATAATTCAAATACTAAGCAGAGATTCAACAAATGTTGGCTTAAATATATATAAAAGACAAGGAACTTAATAATAACATCTTTCTCCTTGCAGAAATGCAGATGGTCAGAATGCCTTGTTTGGCCGTTCCCAAGCATGAGTTATTTTCAGGGAAAGTGTGGAACCAGCTAGAACAGCAATGATTTTGCAGTAGACACCTCCTGGCTGCTTACATCCCTGAAAGGCAGTGAACAAAGACACAGCAGGCCCTGGGGTCACTTTGGTTAGATTTTGCTATCCGCAGAGATCTTTCGGTGACCACATGCACGTTTCAGTTTATTTATCTAAGGGCTCCTCTTGTAGGGCCAGACCAGGGAAAAAGGGAAAAGGGAGGCCAGATGTGTTAAGGATGGCAAGTGCCTGGAAAGCCTTGGATTGGGTTTCAGTTAGTAATTATAAAATGCTAAGTAAAATCCAGGGTATTCTAGTTTCCCTTCCCAGACCACAGAGCCCTGGGGGAAAGTACACTGTAACAAATAAAGGTGCCCTCTCAGCACACTGGGAAGTATTCACAGATTTTCAGATATGTTTTCATTGAAGAATCCAAACTTGAATTGTGTTACATTTGGGATGTGTGTCTGACCTACATAACAATGATGAATGTAAAATGGTTTACAAGTAAGATCCCAAGCTTCAGAGGCCTGAGTAATGTTGCCCACACCGCTCAGTATGGGGTCCTTTTTCCTTTAGGCACAACATAGAAATTGTATAACAACAGCTAAAAGCTTCCTTCTTACGCCGCAATGAGGCTAAAAACACAGCAGCTACAAAGAGGAACCCTCAGGGAAAGAAATCTTTAAGATATTATTATTAGGTTGGCACAATTACTTTTGCACCAACCTAATAGTATGTAGAAAATAAATTATCTGGGTGATACAAAGATATTGGATATTGTAAAACAGGGAATTATTAAAGAAAAAGCAGTCTCCTTGAGATGTGTGTGATAAAAATGAACAAAAGAGGTAAAAATATTGGTGATACAATACTACAAAAGAATCAGCTAAATTTTCTACTGCTATATGGCTAGCCCTGGGTGAGACATTCTATATAATGATTTCAATTAATCAAAATAGTAATCTTAAATTTTTTTTAATTGACAGATAATGCTAAGTACATTTATCATGTACAACATGGTATGTTTAGGTATAAGAATAATCCTTTATGGTGCTTATTTTCTCTTTTTTACAACTGATGAAATTGAGAACATAGACAAGTGATTCATGAAAGATAATATAGCTATAGCACGTGAGAATTGGTGACCTAGATTTGTCTGACTCCAAAGTGTACAATCTATGTCCTATGCTACATGGACTTACTACTTAACATTTCTGAATTTGTAACCATTTTAAACTAAGAGACTGATCATTATTTCAGGTTTGGTGCAAGAGAAGACAAATTTCAACCTGGAATTTAAAAAAAAAAGGCTTGTAAGTGTGAAATGAAATGAGATTTATCTACTAATGATAAGTGATATTATTAAAATATTTGTTGAGGCTTCAGGTTTGAGATGAAATGGCATACACACTCGTTTCCCCTTCTTCTCCCTGCTAAGTACAGCTAAAAACACATGGAAATAACACAGAGGACAGTAATAAGAGAATTCTGAAAGGTGGACAGAAGAAAGTGAACTGATAAGGGACCAAACCAAGGGCTTGACTAAAAGCACAGTGATCCTGTGTCTTCTGACTCTGCACCCACTGGAGGAAGATGCCAGGCCTGTCATTTCCTGGTGCTCCTCTTAGGAGGAGAATGGGCTCAGTTCTCCACAGTAACATCAGCAGAGAGCAAGCGGGAGCTGAGTTGACATCAGCCAGCTGGAGAGAAGGCCAAGTGAAATGTCGTCTGAGCCCCTCATCATGCAGCCTGGGGAGATCCTTTCCTTCCTTTACTAACAGGGACCAAGCAGGAACACCCGGCAACCTGGAGAAGAGTCTTCCACCCTTACAGGCCCACAATTTCCTCCTCACCCTCAAACTAGCAGCACCAGGTCCAAGGAACACCTTCTTTCCCCAGAGACAGAACCAGTAGAAAAATGGAGCCAGAGCCCGACTGTCACCAAGGATAACAGAACGCCACTGCAAGGGCTCTGAAAACTAAATTGTCATTGAAACCGCAGCTCACAGAAGCAGGTCAGGGCTTGTGTGCTAAGTCTAAACAAGGTGTCTCCCTGCTAAAATAAAAGTTTGAATAGGGTTCAGAGTCTCTTAGAATAATGCTGAAATATCCAGGAGACAATGAGAAATAACTGCTTCTACCAACAAATGAGAAAAGACAAGCGATTCTGATTGAAATGAATCATATGTTGAAATTGTTTAATAAGGATGTTAAAACAACCATCATAAAAATGTTCCAATGGACAATTTCAAATACTCTTGGAAAAAAAAGAAAATTGCCTCAAAATATAGGAAAAATAAAAAGGAAATGGAAATTATAGAACTGAAAAATACGATATAAATAAATTTTAAAATTTCACTGGCTGGGCTTGATAGTAGAGTGAATGTAATAAAGGAAAAAATAGTTACTTGAAAATAGAACAATATAAATTATTTAATCTTAACAACAGAGAGAAAATAGAAAAACAATGAACAGAGCCTCAAGGGCCCATAACAAAATATCTATTATTTATACCATCCATGTGTCAGAAAAAGAAGACAAAGAATGTAGGACTACAAATTTATTTGAAGAAGTAATAATTAAAAACTTCCCACATTTGGCAAAAGATATAGACCTACAGATTTCAAAGAGCTGATTGAACTACAAGTAAAATAAACCCAAAGAATTCAGAGCAAGACTCATTGTAACTAAATGTCTGAAAATAAAGACAAAGAAAAGACCTTGAAAGTAGCCAGAGAAAAGTGACTCTATCTATAAGGGACCACTTACTTGAATGATATTAGATTTCTCATCTCAGACCATGGAGGCTGGAATGAAGTGGCACATTTTTCAAGTACTGAAAGAAAAGGAATTCTACATTCATTAAAAATTTACTTCAGTAAAAATAAAGGGAAAAAAATTCCAGATGATGAAACACTAAGATAAGTTGTTATCAGCTGACTTTTCCTTAAAAAATGACTAAAGAAAGTTTTTCAAACAGAAAGAAAATGATAATTGAAGAAGGTTTGGAGCTTCAGAGAGGACAGAACAAAGGAATGGGCAAAAATATGGAGAAATATAATAAACTATTTTACTCCTCAGGAGTTTATTAGATCATATGTGATGATTAAAGCAAAAATTATAACAACATATTTTGGATGTTGTAATGTAAAGGAAATAGTCAAGACATCATATTTTATATAATAATATTTATAATATATTTTATATAATACATTCTGTTTACTTATATTACATATCTTAATATATTTTATATATTTATTATATTTTATATAATAAGTAGTTAAGACATTATATTTTTAAATTGGAGAAGGAAAAGAACCAAAGTGGAAGTAAGATTTCACTCCACTGGAAGTAGTAAAATATCAATACAAGGAGACTGCAATAATTCATGTATGTATGTTGCAATACCTAGAGCCATGGCTAAGGACACTATACGAAACAATATACTCAAAAACACTACATAAATCAAAGTGAGATGCTAGATAATGTTCGAGTGACCTACAAAAAGAAAAGAGAAAGAAGAACGAGAAATAGAAGGAGCAAATAGAAAACAAAATATAAAATGACAGACTTAAAACCCAATATATCAATAAGTACTTTAAATATAAAGGGTATTAATGCACCAATACAAAGGCAGACCTTGGCAGAGTTTATAAAACAAAACAAGCAATGACCCAACTGTATTCTGTCTACAAGAAATTCGTTTTAAATACAACATGAGTAGATTGGAATTAAAAGGGTAGAAAAAGTATATTATGCAAACATTAAAAATAGCTAAACTGGCTATATTAATATTAGATAAAACAGACTTTAGAGCAAAGACAATCACTAGGGACAAAAAGGAACATTACACAATGATGCATTTTAAATCCTGACTTTAAGCAAGAAATCTTTCCATATTTACAGTGATAATATTAAGAAAATAAAACATGTATGACCTGATGTTATACATCAGAGCAGAGATGTATACGGTTTATCACAGGGTACCTTATACAACCCAAACTCTTTCATTAATATTAAACATTATTATCAATTTTTTTTCTGATTGCCCAAGTGATACAAAATCAAACAAAAATCCAGCCAAATAGAAAAGTAATTTAAAGTCCTAGAAACGGCATGGTCTTTGACACATTTGCAAATGAAATAAAGCCTTTACGGCATGAGGGAGGTTATTTGGAGGAAGAGTAAATGAGTTGATGGAGGCAGCCAGAGGCCAGATCATACAGACCCTTTGTAGATCATGAGAAGGAGTTCGGCTTTTGATTCTAAAGGCATTGTGAAGTGATGGTGGTATTAAATAGAGGAATGATACGATTACAGATCTATGATCCTGAAACTACTGGGAAGAAAGATTGGGTATAGTTTAGGGCATGATAAACATAGAGCATCCAGGTAGGGATGCCCTGTTATTCAAACAGGTCAGGAACAAAAGACAGAGCCATGGTTTTGTGGGTCACAGGCATAGAGTTCATCTCCAGGGGAACCATGTAAACAGAAGAGAGAAAAACTGAGAAGAAAATCCCAGGAAACACCAATATAGAAATCGTGGGCAGACAAAGAGAAGCCAAAGGGAAAATTCCAACTGCATACATTTTCTGTCTGGATTTATTTCTAGACTGAGCATCTGTCTGGTAATCCTATATCTTTTACTATCCTAATGAAATGGACTGAGACATCCTTTGACCTCTGGGATATTTTATTTAATGTAGGTTTCTTATTCATTTTGTCATGTAAAAAGTAGTACTTGTGCTAGATAAAAGAAGGGTCTAGGGTTTAAAACGCTCTGGATTGTTTTGCTTGTTTCATTAAGAAGCTAAGAAGAGCAAACTACTCATGGGTCATTTAATCAGATGTATATAGTCTGTCTTGTCCAGTTGATGTTAGTCTTTTTTTTTTTTTTTGAGATGGAGTTTCACTCCTGTTTCCCAGGCTGGAGTGCAATGGCACTCTCAGCTCACTGCAACCTCTGCCTCCTGGGTCCAAGTGATTCTCCTGCCTCAGCCTCCCGAGTAGCTGGGATTACAGGCGTGGGCCACCACTCCCAGCTAATTTTGTATTTTTAGTAGAGACAAGATTTCACCATATTGGTCAGGCTGGTCTTGAACTCCTGACCTCAAGTCATCCACCCACCTTTGCCTCTCAAAGTGTTGGGATTACAGGCGTGAGCCACTGTGCCTGGCCTGATTGATATTAGTCTTAACGTTATCTTCAAATCTACTTAATTACCAATTTGAATGTCTAACCATTGATCCTACTTGGAGGATTTATTGTGCCTGCACTATTTGAGCAAATATGTTTATGATTAGTCATAAATTCAGTGAGATTTCAAATTACCTGTTACAAAGTTCTTTCCAGAGCTAACACAAAATCAGCCAAAGAAAGAACACAATTAAAGCCTCTTTGATTTCATAGCTTGTTTTCAAATCATTGCCTCTCACTTAGTGTTGTGACTAGGAAGACTATTTCCCTCTTTCTATCTCTGTTTCCATCCATCTACCTTTTGTTTACTGGATTGGTCATTGTTTTGAGTTTGTATCCACTACTTGATGAACAAAAAAGAGGCTAAAAGTTTAGAATTAAAAGAAGTAAAGATAAAGTAAAATCAATAATTCTAGCAAAGGTTTTCACATTTTAGGAGTAGATTAGTATATTTAGTGAACAAATGTTGAAGTTTTCTTTTAAAAAAAGCTGACTTAAATATTGAGTTGATACATATCCTGTCAATAATGTCTTCTAACCTGAATGAGAAAAAATATGGCTTACAGATAAGTATGTATGTAGCAAGAGAGAGTCTTAAATTCTCAAAGGAAAGGTGAACAAGCAAGCCAGAGACCAGTGTGACTAGTACATAAAAACCTGTAAGGAAACATTCAGGTTGATGACCTGCCGTGGTAAGGCAAAGTTCAGACCACAGAATACCTGACTCTTCTCCCAGCATTTACTTTCTTGGGTGTTGATTAATACTAAGAAGACTGTTAGGTTATTACTCTTAATCATGCTTTAAAACTAAAGGCAGACATCTATAAAGTCTTTTACAACGGGATAAAGATAACAGGAAACAAATCAGAAGGTTCAAGGAATACACTAGTTCTCTTTTCCTTGCTCCTATCTGTGTTGAAGGTATATTGGAAAAGATACAGATCACAGCTACCTGTGTGTTCCTTGACCTGATGTCTCACTTGATTCATTTGTATCATATGAACCAATTTTTACCTTGTAAGATTATAGATAATTCACGTAAAGCACCCCATACATAAAAAGTGGGCAAAAAATTATAATAATCTATATCAAAGTTTTGCCACTCTTTTTAAATTCAAGAATAGCTATGTCTAAATCTCACCAATGGAATCTTATACAAAGTTTTCCAATTTGACAAACTGGTAAAGAAGAGGAGAAGCAGTCTGAGATTCAGGAGTCCTGGGTTTACATTACTTATGCAATGAACTTGGCACAGATGTCTTCATCACCCTGGACTTTGGTTTCATCAATAAGAAAATGTTGTTATTTGCAAACATATTTGGTTGTCCTAATTGCTTCACATTCAAGAACTGGAGTAATAGTAATAATACTAACAATGCTTAGTATATGACCAGCACTATTCTAATTCATTTATACATAACGGTTGACATAATCCTTGCACTAGCCCTACATATTATTCTCATATTGTTGTTTCTTACAGAAAAGGAACTGAGGCACAGAAGAGTTGAGCAATTATATAGTCAATTGCAGAGGGAAATTCAGATATAGGTACATTAGTGCCACATTCGAGGTTCCTAACCATCATGCATACTGCATGTTAGGTGGTAGGTCCATTTGGCTGACATATTTGGAGAGGAAATTAAAACTCTAAGACAAGATTTTATGGATGAAAAGAAAAGAGGCTGAAAACAATGATGAGAAATGGAAACTTTCCAGTTTCCTGAGCATTAAGGTATTACCATTGTTTGGGAGGCTTTGGCAGTCTGGAATAATTTCTCATTTGTGACCCTGACACAAAAAGAGGGGAGATAGACAATGATGGCATGCTTAATATGCATGGAGATTTCTTGCATATTTTCCATTTACCATCCCAGTCCCTAATGCATGCAATTTGAATTTTCTTCTTGATTTAGCTTATGCACTGCTAGCTAATATTACATCTTTGACAGAATATGACAAGCATGTATCTTGGAAGTGGTCTGTTTCTCATATTTTATTCCATTTTCACTTTCAGTTTATTCTAATATAACTGATTTTGCACCAAGAAACCAGAAGAGAATGGAAAGTAAAGAGAAGAGGCATATGACTTGGATAATAATTTACTGCTTGGTTTAAAAATTCTAATTCATCTCATGGATTTTTATACCAACTCCAGCTTAGATCAGAAAACGTGTGGGTGTTAGGGGCATAATCTCACCCTACTTTTTTTAAAACAATGTGCTAAATATTTTTTGACAATATGTTAATCATGCTCTTAGAAATGGAAATTCTGCAATAAACAGCACAAACCTTAATTTGCTTCCTGATTCATGCATTTTTGATTATGAGAAAGCTGGCATCTGTTCACAGACTTAACATCACCTTTTCCAAATTCCTATTTCTTCATCTGGCTTATCTGCTAAGGGATTATGTTCATATTTTAGAATATAAAATTTTTCTTGCTCATTATACCCTACGGGAGTTGTTAAAACACACACCAGATGAAATGTAATTTTTAACTATAAGGAAAACTAACTGTAGTGAAAAAACTGCGTAAGTCAGAGATGAGGCCCAGCTTGCCTTGGTTTGAGGGCCTCTGGCCCTGCCTCAAAGGTTGTTTGTTTGTTTGTTTGTTTAGTTATCCCAGTTATTGTTGGATTTTTCATTCTATATAGTGAAGACAACAAAAAAATAGGAGTTCAGAAATTGACGCTTGGAGAGCAGGTGATAGATGGTAGATATAGATAGATAGATAGGCATATATATATATATATATATAGATGTGTATATCTTTAGCTATAGCTTTACAGATGTATATATCTATACATAAACTTATGGATATATAGATCTCTCTCATTCTCTATCTAGCTCCTTAATCCTTAACCCCAATAAATCAAAAAGTTCCTTGATTTGGGCTTATGATTCCTGGAAAAAATGGAAGTTCATCCTTTATAATGATCTCTGAATACATGTTTTAGTAGTTCAAGTCTGCAAATCCAGGTTACTCTATATTCCAACAAGGGTGAAGAGAAGAGTTGAAAGCTCAAACCGTTACTTCAGAGAATGGGAAATAACCGAAGCAAAATGAAAGCTTACTGGGAGTAAATACTGAATTAGCGTTATTTTTAATCCTAAATTTAGCTTAACACATTAAGTGGACCTAATTTTCCAGCTTTAATATGCCAAGATAAAAAAGCACACAGCACATATTCCCTCAAGATAAGCAATCTCCCATACCTGCAAACAGTAGTCCTTCCCTACTGCCACCAGCCTCCCATGGCAGAAAAACAATCCATTGGCTTTCGAACCAGCTAACAACACTACAACAGGATCAAAATGAGACATATCAATATTAACCTTGAATGTAAAGAGTCTAAATGCCCCCAGTTAAAACAGAGTGGCAAGTTGGATTTAAAAAAAACAAAGCCCAACCTTCTGCTGTCTTCAAGGGGCCCATCTCACATGCAATGATATTCAGAGAATCGAAGTAAAGAAATGGAGAAAGCCCTACCATGCAAACAGGAAACAAAAAAGAACAGGAGTCACTATTCTTGTATCAGATAAAACAGATTTTATTTGTTTATTCATTTATTTATTTATCCATCCAAGATGGAGTCCTGCTCTGTCACCCAGGCTGGAGTGCAGTGGCACAATCTTGGCTCACTGCAACCTCTGCCTCCTGGGTTCAAGCAATTCTCCTACCTCAGCCTCCTAAGTAGCTGGGATTACCAGCGTGCACCACCACGCTCAGCTAATTTTTGTACTTTTAATAGAGACGGGTTCCACCATGTTGGCCAGGCTGGTCTCGAACTCCTGACCTTGTGATCCACCCTCCTCGACCTCCCAAAGTGCTGGGATTACAGGTGTGAGCCACTGCACCCGTCCTAAAACATACTTTAAACCCACAACAGTAAAAAAATGGACAAAGAAAGGAATTACATAATGATAAAGGATTCAATTCAACAGGAAGACTTACCTATTTTTAAATATATACACACCCAACGTTGGAACACTAGATTCATAAAACAAATACTTCAAGACCTGTGAAAAAACTCAGGCAGCCACACAGTAATAGTGGGGAATTTAAACACCCCACTGACAGAGTTGGACAGATTATTGAGGCAGAAAACTAACAAAGATATTCTGGACTGAAATTTGTCATCTGACCAGTTGGACTTAATAGACAGCTCCAGAATATGACATCCAATACCCACAGAATAGACATTTTTCTCATCTGCATACAGAGCATTTACTAGCACTGACCACAGGCTCACCCATAAAGCCTATCTCAATAGGTTCTAAAAAATTCAGGTCATGTCAAGTGTATTGCCAGACCATAATTAAATAAAAATAGAAATAAATACCAAGAGACTCTCTCAAAACCACATAATTACACAGAAACTAAACAACTTTATTCTGAATGACTTTTGGGTAAACAATGAAATTCAGGCAGAAATAAAAAAATTCTTTGAAATAAATGAAAACAGAGGCACAATATATCAAAATCTATGGGATACAGCAAAAGTAACGTTAAGAGGAAAGTCTATAACACTAAACGCCTACATCAAGAAGATAGAAGGATTACTAATCTAACATTTTACTAATCTAACATTTTACCTGGAGAAACTAGAAAATGAAGAACAAATTAATCCCAAAGCTAGCAGAAGAAAAGAAATAGCTAAAATCAGAGCAGAATTGAACAAAATTGAGACTAGGAAATCCATACAAAGGGTTGACAAAATGAAAAATTAGTTTTTTGAAAAAATAAGATTGATAGACTGCTATCTAGATTAACAAAGAAAAAGGAGAGAAGATACAAATAAGCATGATCAAAACAACAAAGATGACATTACAACTAATCCCACAGAAATACAAAAGATTCTTACAAACTATTATGAACACAAACTAGAAAATCTAGAGGAAATAGATAAATGTGTGGAAAACACAACCTCCAAAGAGTGAAGAAATTGAAACCCTGAATAGACCAAAACAAGTTCAGAAATTGAATCATTAATAAAGAACCTACCAATCAAAAACATCCCTGGATGGATGGATTCATAATCAAATTTTAGCAGAGATACAAAGAAGAGCTGATACCAGTCTTACTGAAACTATTCCAAAAAACCGAGGAAGAGGTACTCTTTCTTAACTCATTCTTCATTGCATAAACCAGCATCATCTTGATACCAAAATCTGGCAAAGACACAAGGAAAAAGGAAAACTACAGGCAAATATCCCTGATGAACATAGACACAAAAAGTCTCAACAAAATATTAGCAAGCCAAATCCAGCAGCACATCAAATAGTTAATTAACCACGATCAAGTAGGCTTTATGCCTAGGAAGCAAGATTGGTTCAACACACACAATTAATAAATTTGATTCACCACATAAACAGAATTAAAAACAAAATCCATATGATCATCTCAATAGATGCAGAAAAATCTTTCAACGTAATCTGATATCCCTTCATGATAAAAACCCTCAACAAACTAAGCATCAAAGGAACATATATCAAAATAATAAGAAGAACCATATATGACAAACTGACAGCCAACATACTGAATGGGTAAAAGCTGAAAGCATTCCCTGTGAAAACTGGAACAAGACAAGGATGGCAACTCTCCCCACTGTTATTCAACATAGTACTGGAAGTCCTATCCAGAGCAATCAGGCAAGAGAAAGAAACAAAAGGCATCTAAATAGTAAATAAAATTCAAAGTATCTCTCCTACTTGATGATACGCTTCTATACCCAGGAAACCCTCAAGACTCTGCCAAGAGGCTCCTAGACCTGATAAATGACTTCGGTAAAGTTTTAGGATATAAAATCAGTATACAAAAATCAGTAGCGTTTCTGTACCCCAATAACGTTCAAGCTGAGAGTTACTTTAAGAACACAATTTCATTTATAGTGGCCACACACACACACACACACACACACACAAAATTCCTATGAATACAGCTAATTAAGGAAAGGAAAGATTTCTACAAGGAGAACTACAAAACACTGGTGAAAGAAATAATACATGACACAAACAAATGGAAAAACATTCCATGCTCATGAATTGGATGAATCAATATCATTAAAATGGACATATTATCCAAAACAATCCACAGACCCAACAACACTATTTGTATTAAACTACCAGCATCATTTTTCTCAGAAATACAAAAATAACTATTCTAAAATTCATATAGAATCAAAGAAGAGCCCAAGTAGCCAAAGCAATCCTAAGCAAAAAGAACAAAACGGAAGGCATCACTCTACCTGACTTCAAACTATACTACAAGGCTACAGTAACCAAAACAGCATGGTATTAGTACAACAGCAGACACATAGACTAGTGGAACAGAATAGAGAACCCAGAAATAAAGCTACACGCCTGCAATCAACTGATCTTTGACAAAGTCTATAAAAATGAGCAATGGAAAAAGGGCTCCCTATTTAATAAATGATGCTGGGATTGCTGGCTAGCCATATACAAAAGACTGAAACTGGACATTTACCAATTACCACATACAAAATTAACTGAAGGTGGCTTCAAGACATAAATGTAAGACTGAAACTACTAAAATTCTAGAAGAAAACCTAGAAAATACCCTTCTGAACATTGGTCTTGGCAAAGAATTTATGATTAAGTCCTCAAAAGCCATTGCAACAAAACCAAAAATTGACAAGTGAGATCTAATTAAATTAAAAAGACTGCACAGCAGAATAAACTATCAACAGAGTAAACAGACAATCTACAGAATCGGAGAAAATATCCACAAACTATGCATCCAATAAAGGTCTGATGTTCAGAATCTATTAGGAACTTAAATCAACAAGCAATAATAATAATAATAATCCCATTAAAAATGAGCAAAAGACATGAACAGACACTTCTCAATAGAATACATACAAGCAGCCAAGAAACATGTGAAAACATGCTTAACATCACTAATCAACAGAGAAATGCAAATCAAAACCACAATGAGATATCATCTGACACCAGTCAGAATGGCTATTATGAAAAAGTAGAAAAATAACAGTTTCTGGTGAGGCTGCAAAGAAAAGGGAATGCTTATACACTGTTAGTAGAAATGTAAATTAGTTTAGCTACTTTGGAAAGCAGTTTGGTGATTCTCAAAGCACTAAAAATAGAAGTACCATCCAACCCAGCAATCTCATTACTGGGTGTATACCCAAAGGAAAATATGTCATTCTACCAACAAGACGCATGCACTCATATGTTCATTGTAATGCTATTCACAATAGCAAAGACATCAGCAGCACTATTCACAGTAGCAAAGACAATCAACCTAAGTTCTCATCAGTGGTGGACAGGATAAAGAAAATGTGGTACATATACACTATGGAATACAATGCAGCCATAAAAAAGAATGAAATCAAGTCCTTTGCAGCAACATGGATGCAGCCAGAGGCTATTATTTTAAGCAAATTAATGCAGAAATGGAATACCAAATACTGCATGTTCTCACTCACAAGTGGAAGTTAAACAGTAGTTATACACAGATGATATAAAGATAAGAACAACAGACATTGAGGACTATAAAGGTGGGGAGAGAGGCGGGGAGAGAGTTGAAAAACTACCTATTAGGTACTATGCTCCCTACCTGGGTGACAGGTTCAGTTATACCCCAAACCTCAGCATCACACAGTATACACTTGTAATAAACCTGCACATGTCCCCCTTGAATCTAAAATAAAAGTCGAAAATAAATAAATGAGTAAAACAATCCATTGGCTTTGAGACTATTTATTCACATCAAGTCTGTAATATTCAGTGTGACCTACAATGTCTCTGCCTACCCTGGCTCTTTTCTGTCCTTCCAGATATAGCAACCCACCCACTAAATGCAGATAACTTGTCCTTGTCTTTTTTCATCTGATGCTCAAAACCATTTCTCTCTTTATGGACTTGGGACAGCCTGTTCCTCTTTTTTTGGCACATTCCCACCCACCCCCACACAAAACTAATCCTTTGCCTAGTTAATTCTGCTAACTCCTAATAGCCCATGAGGTAAGTATGACTTTCTGGCTTGTTTCTAGATATGTCTTTCTGGGTTTTAAGGTCATGGTGCAATAGGGAAGGGGCAGTCAGAATTCAAACTCAGTTTTCCCTGATTCCTTGGTCTCTCTCTCTCTCTCTCTCTCTTTTTTTTTTAACTGAACACTGTCATAACATTGTAAGCCACACTGAACATTATAGATCTGATATGAATAAATAGTTTCAAAACCAATACATTGCTTTACTTATTTATTTAATTCAACATTTTTTTTTTTATATTCAGGGGGTACCTCTGCAGGTTTGTCTCCCTTTCCCAAACGTATTTAAAGGTCTGAAATTGTGAAGATTTTTTTTACTTATGAAAGTTGTTTATCAAAATGTTAGATGTTCATAATTAAAGCTTGATACTCCTTCATTTTTGTGCTAACTTGACCTTCTACAGATTCCTGGTCTGAAAGCTTAGTTGAGCCTGCATGGTGTTTTGGCAACCCTTTCATTTGTCCCTTGATGATTCCAGCTCACACTACTCCCTGTTTCTCTCTGCTCAAGCCTTTATTCTTTGGCAATTAATCATGTGTTGTCTTGCAACATCTCTTGAGTCTCTGTCTGGTACTATTTAGCTCTTTATTGTTATTAAATTCTTGAATTTGTTATCTCTGATTGCCTTCACTAGGCTATAGGTTTCTTGTGGTTAAGGGATAATATTTTACAAATAATTGGCAAGCACTATCGTTTCTGTGAACATCACAGTGTATAAAATTCAATACACATTGTCACATTCATTTTTCGTAACAGTTTTGTGAGAAGGCAGGGAAGGAAGTAGATATTACAGAGGTAATTGACTTGTGTACAATCTTCACTTTTAAGGAGCAAAAGTAGGTCTTTGACTTTCTGATTTCAGGTTTCATTTTCCTTTGTTTGGTTGCTTTTCTTACCACACCAAGTTGCCTTGTACATACTTCCATAGTATTTAGCACTGTGTCTTTTGTACAAGAAATAATAATCCTGCGTGGATTGATTTTATGTTTTAAAGAAAATAAAATAAAGTAAGAATCATTACAGTCTGGATCTGCATGACAAACATCTGTATGAAAAATAAACAAACTAACTCAACTGCCTGGATTCTTCCAAAATGTCAATATTTGGTGTTGAGGAAACAAATCAGTTTGGCTGAATTGACAGAACTTCCCTCACCTTTTTTTGTTGTTGTTGTTGTTGTTACTTATGCCTCAAATCATGCAAAAACTGAAGAACCCATGTGTAAATTAAAGTAACTTTTACAAATTTCTATTTTTTCATGACCATGTATGCCTGTGGGATTGTTGTAGAAAGAGTCAACAGCTCTGCTCGACCCTAAGCTCATGGGCAGCGAAGGAGTAGTTTAGAGACTGGGAAGTCAGAAACATGTGGTGGTTCCAGGCCTGGGCAAAGCAGGGTAACAATAATAGTCATTTTTCATTTTCCAGCCCTTGGTGTCTAGAGGACTTCGGGGAGTTTAACAAAATATACATAAAGCCCAATTCTGAAAACAAAGCAACACATCCCCTGGCCTTAACAAAGCAAAGCCCAAGGGAAAATAATAATAAACGTTTTGCTTCCTTTGCCACCAACATCACAAATCATCAGCAGTGACACTGGGAACAAAGAAATCAGAGGTTGTGAGAAGGAGAAAGGATGAAACAAGAGAGGAAATTAGAAAATAAATATGTATGGACTCTTTAGGAATTGCTTCTAGATGTATGTGGAACATGAGTTTGACATAAAATGCCAGCCCCCGTCCCCAGACACATACAATCACACACACTCCCATCACTAACCACAAGAAAATACCTCTGAGTTATAAACTAGTTACATGAAAATAAAGAGGAGGAAATGAACTGCCAACTGTCTGCTGTGGTCACAGGAACAGATAGTTGTTTATTAAGTTATATAACATGTATAAATAACTAAAAGATACTTGCTATGTATTACCAAAAAAGCAGGTTATAATAAATATATGTGTTTTATTCTACTTTGTCACAAATATGGATATATATGTGTACAGACATGCAGGCTAGAATGCATTAAAATATAACCAATTCTTTTTTACATTTTTGGTAGTGGAAATATCTGCATTATTTAATTTTTTTCCATGCTTATCAAAATTTGATATTTTTGTCTACATGGTCATTTATTGCTTCTGTAATAAAAACAAATGTATTATTAAAAACTTAAAAATACCAGTGATTTATGGTAAACACACACCTATATAGAAGTTCAAAGTAAACTCATGCACAGTGTTTACAAATTTCATTAATTACAATTATGCAGAGTTGTGGCTAAAAGAAATTTCTACCTTAAAGAAAGGCTATTTTATCAGCTATCTTAGTATCTCTTTCAGAGATATAGACCCCCACTTCTACTAATAGTTTACAGTCAAATTCTAGCTGCAAATTTACCATCTATGCGTCTTAATTTACTATCCTTCTCTACTTGCATTTCTGCAAATGTAGCTAATAACAGTACCTTACTTTCTTGAGCTTGGTGAATATTAAATGAGATAGTCTACATTAAAATCCTTGGCACAGTGCCTGATAAACTGTAATCACCCAATATGTATTAGTTAGTATGATTGTCAAAATTGCCATAATCATCTTCAAAACTGTTACTTTTTCCTGAAAGAACTTCCATTTCATGTATCCAGATTGGACTTCCCATCTTTTCTCTTTACCCCATATATCTCAACAACTATTCAACATCCTACTCTTCAATATACTAATTATTCTAAAAAATGGAACATTCTGATATTAAACTTACAAGTTTCTATCCTCAAAACTAAGCCTCCGGAGGTTCCCATGTTTGTGAATGGTAAAGCACCCATCCAGATGTACTGGCCAGAACCTTAGAAGACATCTTTTTTCTATCCCACTTACATACATTTTTTTTTTTTTTTTTTTTTTTAGAGACTCTTTTTTTTCTATCCCACTTACATACATTTTTTTTTTTTTTTTTTTTTTGTTAAAAAAAACAAGTCTTACCAAGTGAAACAAAATGGATTTTAAAACCAGTGTTACCATTGAAATATCCCTCAAGTCTATCCACCTCACTCCACTTTATCATCATCCTTCTAGCTTATTCTAACACTGTTTCTCACATGGACAAGAGATTCCCTACTGGTCCCTTTAAATTCCTTGTGCTTTCTTTGAATGTATTTCTTTCTTGCAGGAAGAGTGATAATTTAAAAATGCATATATGATCATATTACCTCTGTGCTGAAAACTTTTGGGTTATCTGCATATGGCTTTAATGAATGATTGAAATCCTGATCAGTTACCTGCAAGGCCTAGTTAGTCCCTTCTTACCATTTCGGGTTCCATTAATACTACAGTAAATTGCTCGTTCCTTAGTTAATTGTGCTCTGTTTGCATTGATGTTTTGTTAGTTTCTCGAGCCTGATCTGTAACCTCCTATTGTAGGCTACTTAGAACATTCTTCCTTTCCCTACTCTCCTCATATCACCCCCATTAATTCCTTATTTTCTATTCTGCCTACCTAAACTCTCAGCAGACACTCTTCCTTATACTTCACCGAGAAAATGAAAGCAAACAGATGGGAAATCCCTCTCTTTTCTTGTAACCAAAGATGCCAACTTCCCCACTTTTGTGTCTGAATTCTTTGATTTTCTTCCTGTTCCAATGTATTTTAGAAGAACTTCACCAGTACTTTGGTCCTTCAACTTTCTTAGGACACCCTCTACAATATTCCCTTTTATTCAGCTTCATCAATTTCTCCCTTTAGCTAGCTTACTCCCTACAGCACACACACAAGCTCTACAGTTTCCTATCTGAAAACATAAACTATTTAAAGCATTTCTTAACTTCACAGTCCCTTCAGCTACCACCCTAATTCTGTATCCCTTTTTTCTAGAAAAGTTGTTTATGTTACTGACTGAACTTCCTGGTCTGCTCCCTTTTAATTGTTTACAAACAGGCTAACAGGCTTCACGCCCTCACATTCAACAGAAAATGATCTGATTACATTACTGAGTGTCCTTCCCAGTCTTTTTCATATCTGTTTTCATCCTTCTTGGCAGCACTCCCTCTTTTTTTTTTTTTGAAACGGAGTCTCACTCTATTGCCCAGGCTGGAGTGCAACAGCGCAATCTCGGCTCACTGCAACTTCGGCCTCCTGGGCTCAAGTGATTCTCCTGCCTCAGCCTCCTGAGTAGCTGGGATTACAGGTGCCTGCCACCATGCCCAGCTAATTTTTGTATTTTTAGTAATGGGGTTTCGCCAGGTTGGCCAGACTGGTCTTGAACTCCTGACCTCAGGTGATTCTCCTGCCTCAGCCTCCTGAGTAGCTGGGATTACAGGTGCCTGCCACCATGCCCAGCTAATTTTTGTATTTTTAGTAGAGATGGGGTTTCGCCAGGTTGGCCAGACTGGTCTTGAACTCCTGACCTCAGGTGATCCACCTGCCTCGGCCTCCCAAAACGCTGGGATTACAGGCGTGAGTCACAGCGCCCAGCCCTGACAAGCACTCCCTCTTTTTAAAACCATTTTCTTCTCTTGGTTTTCAGGTCATCATGTTTTGGTTTTGCTCCTCTCTCACTGAACAATCCATCTCAGTCTCTTTACCTGGCTGTTTCTTTGCTCAGACTCCAAACAATGGAACTTTTCAGAGCTGGTATTAGGCATTCTGTTTTCATTTATATTTAGCTATCCTCATTTAGTTATATGACAGATAACTCATATAAACCACTCACCATAATTCATAGAAGGAGTTTGGTCCACACCTCATCTTAGTTCTTTCCTACTCTTCTTGATGTATATGTAGCCTGACTGACATAAGCCACAGAAATTTGACTCACACAAGAACTAAAGTGCTTCAATCAAGCTCAAGGAAAGAGCCACATGGTTGCATAGGTTGGGAATAATTCCCAACAGTGGTTTTTCTGAGTGTCTTCATTCATCTCTCTCATTTTCTCATGAGAATAAGCTGGGAATATTTGCCAGTCTTTTAGGTCCTGGGAAAGTGAAAAGGTTTCCGTTGGTAGAGGGACTTCAGTCTTCAGTTGAAAGCAGTAACACTGTAGTTGACTCTGTAACAAGACTGCTATCTCTCTCAGAGTCTTATGATAAGAAAAGAGATGGGGAATGTGAAGTTTCCTGAGAGAGAATTTGAGAATTCAGAAATAAACACTGGAGTGTCCTAAGGGCCCACTAACTTATTTTAACTGGAAAGGATGTAATATCTATCCAGATTACAGCAGGAAGGCTTAGATTTTTTCTCATAAAATCCCAAGCTCTCCAGAAGGGTAGAGGATTCCCTACATAGCTGGAGAAATCAAAGAATGTAAGAAGATTCTAGAGCCACTTAGAAGAGTCATATGAGGAAAACCAATACAGGACTTCTTAATAGAACAGTTTTTTTCACATGGGGTCAAGTGACATTGAGGCATTGTCCTTTCTGTATAGGATATAGGGAATTGTAGGGTTCTGCCGTGGCTGCAGTTTGCCTGTTGCAGACTAAATTATAAACGATACATGTGTACTTTCCTTATAATGAATTTTCCTTCTGATACTTTGCAATTAACAGGAGTTCAAGTGGAGAGATTTTCCAAGGTTTCTGTGCTGTAGCCAAGTCAAATGAGCCATGTTTTCCTAATAAAGTAAAGAAAAAGTAAAAGAAAACAGGCCCTTTGTGCCAAGGATATCTCAAACACATGAGAGATGAGAAGGTGTGGTTCGGATTGCATAAAAGAGGGGAAATGAGACCTCTCAGAATCAAAGGAAGTCTAAGTGACAATAGTGTCACTATCTACATTTTTAAATCTTATTTATTAAATTTTGCTTTATTTTTAATCAACACAAAATAATTGTACATATTTATGGGATATGATGTGATGTTTCATTACCTGCATATATTGTGTAATGATCAAATCAGGGTAACTAACAAAACCATCGCCTCAAACATTTAACATTTCTTTGTGGTGAGAACACTCAGAATCCTCTCTTCTAGCTATTTTGAAATACACAATATATTATTGCTAACTATAATCACCATGCTGTACAATAGGACGCCAGAATTTATTCCTGCTATCTAACCGTAACTCTGTGTACCAGTTGACCAACCTTTCCTCCTCTCTCCCTTTCCTCTCCCTTATCCAGCCTCTGGCAACCACTATTTTACTCTCTACTTCACTGAAGTCAACCCTTTTAGATTCCACATATGAGTGAGATCATATGAGTGAGATCATATGTAGAATCTAAAAGGGTTCATTTTAGTGAAGTGGAGAGTAAAATATTTGTCTGTCTGTGTCTGGCTTATTTCACTAAACATAATGTCCTCCAGATTTATTCATGTTGTTGCAAACAACACAATTTTATTTTCTTATGTTCATCTATATTTTTAAACATAATCTGCAGTTCAGTTACTTTAACAGATTTAAGGAGCAGAAAATATTAGAACTGTTCTCATTATTAGTCAGGATGCTTTGACATCAGACAATGAGTACACATTTCAAATTTTCTATAGTAAAAATAATTTTGTTGGTGTTTACATATATGAGAAGAATATCAAGGTGAGGTCACAAAAATTGAAGTAGGAATTATACAAATCAAAATATG
Source organism: Mandrillus leucophaeus (assembly GCF_000951045.1). Lineage (NCBI taxonomy): Eukaryota > Metazoa > Chordata > Mammalia > Primates > Cercopithecidae > Mandrillus > Mandrillus leucophaeus. The sequence goes on from NW_012101288.1 coordinate 4,073,933, forward strand.
AAGAACTGGAACCTAGCACTCAAAACATCAGGTAATATTCTTTCATTTTCTCTCTAATCTTTGCTTTTTTTGTTTGCTGACCTCATTCTTTCCCATGCAGACAGATTTTCTCCATGTGGCAGGATATCTGACTACTGACATTCTCGTTTTAGCAGCCCTAGAGGAAAGTAAGAACATAATTTCACCAGCATCTATATCAATCTCAGGGAAGGTGTGTTAGCAGCCCAGAATAGGCCATTTCTCCTTTCCCTGCTTTGACGCAATCATTATTGCAAGATATATCCAATGCTATAATTGGAACAAGCCTGCTCCGAACATATGGAAGAAAGAGAATATAGAGTTGGCAGAGCAGATCTTAAAAAGAAATTGTCAGCTACCATAGACTAGTGTATTCTACGTGACCCCAAGAGTATAATTGTAAAAATAGGCCAGAAACTACAAGGAATGATTTCAGCACAATGCTGTGTTTAATGTCTTTTTTGCAATAGTCAAAGCTGGGTAAAGATGTTGAATTGAGTAACTTTATTAAGTTAGCTGCCCATCTCTAAAGGTGTTCAAACAAAGGCTAGAAGATAAGTTCACAGCAATGCTTGAAGAACAGCATTTTAAAATCATGTGTATTTGAGCCTCCTGAGATACGGAGAAGGCCATCAGGATTTGCACAAGATGGCAGAAAGGGAGAACTTGTCCCCTACTGTGATTCAACAGGAGTATTTCTATTGATCTATTTTACATGCTGGAATTCCACATATAGTTTTGAGTGAGATTGTCAACAAAAGGTAACAAATCAACTCTAATAACTGTGGTAAGTGCTCCTAGGTAGTAGGTAAGATGAGAGAGCCTTTAAATGCTGGTATTATCTTGATATATAGAAAGAGATCAAGAAAGATCTTTAATGTTCATTTTAATAATAGAGTTCTATGATTTTATGAGCTTCTTGGGGGAATTGAAAAGTACTAACAGAAATTTTAGAGTTTGGCTGCATTTGGGGGATTAATAAATTAACCTACTAGAGGCTTCTGATGTTCAATTCTCATGAAGCTAGTCAAAGGAAGCTCCATTAACAAGTTAATACTATTAATACAAACTAATACATTAACCTACTAGAGGCTTTTGATGTCCAATTCTCATGAAGCTAGTCAAAGGATGCTCCATGAATTGTTGGGGTTTAGTGTTCATTTCACATGTTGTGGCTTCACATTCTTAATGGGTACAGCCCAATCAAATTGTCAAATTTAAGCTATTTTTAAATTAGAGCCTTGGTTATGTGTTTTACTGATGAAGAAACTGAACTAATTGACTTCACTGAAATTTCACAGGTAGTTAAATCTGTGGTTTAGTTTATTCATTGCTTTTATGGTTTTCTTTCTTTCTTTCTATCTATCTATCTATCTATCTATCTATCTATCTATCTATCTATCTATCTATCTATCTATTATTTGAAACAGAGTTTCACTCTTGTTGCCCAGGCTGGAGTGCAATAGCGCGATCTTGACTCACTGCAATTCTCCTGCTTCAATGTCCCAAGTAGCTGGGATTACAGGCGCCCGTCACCACACCTGGCTAATATTTTGTATTTTTAGTAGAGTCGGGGTTTTACCATGTTGGCTAGGCTGGTCTTGAACTCCATTCACCTCAGCTTCTCAAAGTGCTGGGATTACAGATGTGAGTCACCACGCCCAGCCGCTTCTGTGGTTTTTTAAAATATTGGACTTTAGAGTTAGGGAAGGAAGACAATGGATGAAAAGAGGTAATTCAGCTAGGCAGACAGACCTGGGAGTGCTGAAATTCCATATTCTCAGGTATAGCAGAAAAAGGAGATCTGGTTCAATTCCATTCATTGATTCAATTAATTTTTCAAAGTCTTGTCTTGCTAGACTCTCTGCTAGAGACTGGAGTACAAACATGGATCAGATAGCCTTTTGTTCCTAGTAAATTTTCATCTATTGAAGGAAGGACGCTAAACATAAAGGCAGATGTTTTATCTATTTAACTTTTGAAAAGAGATTATGAGGTGAAAAAGACAATTTCTATAATCAAGAAATTTTAAGTATATACAAATATATGTATCTGTACTACCAAATGTATTTAACATTTTAAAAGGTACACTGTAATAAAATGTACTGTGTAGTACTATAAGTGTCATGCTCTGAGAAAAGAAAGGAGACACTTTCTTTTTCTTTTTCCTCCTAGAGGGTCTGTGGAAAATTCTCAGCAGAAGCAGCATTGCCAATTAATGAAGAAGGAGAAACTATATTTTGCTGCATCACTTAGGAATGACCATAACAGTAGGAATTTCTGATAAGTTGCCTGCTTAGTGCAGATGATATTTGATATCTTTCAGTAGCTGAGTTAGTAATGGCTCTCAATTTACGTCAACTCTGTTAGTTCATAGATTCAGACATCAGTAGTGCACTTGAAAATGGCATTGCAAATCACACATATTTACATGAATTATATAAATATATTCAAGACTGCTGCCAGACACCTTTATTGCTTTTCCCATACACAGTGTTTTTGGGCTCTTCCAGAATGCACTGGGATTAACTTTTTGGCAGTGTGTATATGTTGGAAAGAGTAGTGGTGGTTAGGATCTATGAGTATATATACAAAATAGCAGAGTTTCTGTCCCATTCCTTAAATACATACTTATTGAATATTTACTATGTGCCAAGTACCATGCAAGACACTTGAAAGTAAGATGAAGAATAAAAGAATCCTCCATCTCTAGGAGCAAGCAGTTCTTTTTAAACTCTCTCTCTATATATGTATGATGTATGTATGTGATTATATATATCCATATATTATGTGTATATATATTGTTTTTGTATACATTGGCTTTTAATACATGTATAGGATTATGTATGCATACTCTTTTTTTTTTTTTTTTTTTTTAAGCAGAGTTTTGCTCTGTCCCCCAGGCTGGAATGCAGTTGTGCAATCTCGGCTCACTGCAACCTCCACCTCTCAGGTTCAAGTAATTCTCCTGCCTCAGCCTCCCAAGTAGCTGGGATTACAGGCTCCTGCCACCGCATCAGGCTAATTTTTTTTTTTTTTTTTGTATTTTTAGTAGAGATGTGGTTTCACCATGTTGGCCAGGCTGGCTTTGAACTTCTGATCTCAAGTGATCAGGCTCCCAAAGTGCTAGGATTACAGGTGTGAACCAGCATACTTTAATTTTTCCTGGTCATTGTTCTCTAAGTTGTGATTAGGCAATTTCTCCAATCACTGGACCTCAGAGACAGCTCTTGTTAGGTTCTGGTCCATTGGGTCTCTAATTTAAAAAGCCCTTTTCTGTGGCATTTGTCAATTCCCATGGAGTAAATATTTTCACCATCACTGATTTCTAGCTTCATCTTGATGCCATTGAATGTAGAGTTACAAGATATGCACAGTCAGCTCTCGCTAGATGGTACAAACTAACTTCAGTACTGCATCCTACAAGATGGATCTGGTCCAGACTGAGACATGTATCCAAGGGAGAAACAATGAAGAAGCCACCTTTAAATATCAAGCCACACATAGGAAATAAATTGCAGTCAAAACTAGAGACATATATATGATCATACATTTTTAAAAGTACATAGATTTTTTGACTTTCCTGCTAGAAATATGATTTCTTACCATTGATCTTAGGCAAAAGCCCAAAATCTTAACCAAGGCCCATAGTCCCTACATAACCTGGTATTCACCCCTCTTACTTCCTGTAGTCCCTTAGCTTCTTGCATTTTGTAAATGTTATGTCTGCTTTTTTCTGCTATAAGCCTTTGTACTAGCTTTTCTTTGTGTCTGAATGCTCCCTTGTTCTCCTTCCTGCCCCAGGTAGATCCTATAGTTTGTATTAGTTTTGCGGTCTGAAATAAAATGTCTCTTCCTTAGAGAAGATTTCTTAGCCTCTCCTCATCCACTAGGTCATGTCTCCTCTTACGTTATATAATATATAATAAACCTACAAATATCATAGAATGTTCAAAGTTTTCCTAATAGCACTGACAACAACTCTTAAGTAATCTGTGAGTCTGTCCCCTGCTAAAATATAAGTTGATAGGCACTGTACTGTAAGTTGATAGACAGGTACCAGACACTGTACCTGTCTTATTTACTATCAAATCCCCAGAGCTCACCACAATTTCTAGTGTATGTTAGGAATTCTATTAATAATAACTCAATGAAGGAATGAGTGAAAAAGCAGGAATTTATTAAATTCTCAAATTGACCAGTAGAGAGTTTCAAACAATTCTAATAATTTCCTTCCATCTCAACTTTCTCTTAAAAAGAATTTTATTTGTATCGTTATTCTGACATAGAGTGATCAGGGGAAAATAAGCCTCCAAACCTAAAATACTCATGCACCCCATAACAATGTTTTGGTCAATGATGGACCACATATATGATGGTGGTCCCATAAGACTATAATATAATATTATTACTCTACCTTTACTATGTTTGTTTAGGTATATTTAGATATACAAATACTTACCATTATATTATAATTGCATATATAGTCAGTATAGGAACATGTTGTACATGTTTGTAGCTTAGGAGCAGTAGGCTATATACCATACGGCCTAGGTATGTAGCAGGCTATACCATCTAGATTCGTGTAAGTACACTCTACCTTGTTCCCATGATGACAAATTGCCTAACAACACATTTTTCAGAATGAAACTTCATTGATAAGTGGCACATGACTGTCGTCGTTTTGGCTCTTCGTTAAGCTAGTAGGGAAAGCAAGTAAAACAAATAACTAAACCTGTTTTGGAAGCATAGCTGTGCTATTATGTTTTAAACAACTATTATTTAAAATATCTTAAGAGCCTCATATCTTCTGCTTCTGTAGTGGTTTAAAATCAATGATATCATCTTTCTTTTTTTTCCTTTCCTTTCCTTTCCTTTCCTTTCCTTTCCTTTCCTTTCCTTTCCTTTCCTTTCCTTTCCTTTCCTTTCCTTTCCTTTCCTTTCC